>NC_084977.1:9829588-10119588 GCF_963691925.1 Scomber scombrus | reverse complement strand
AGCCCCACACAACAGCTCACCCAACCAAACGCCATTTCTGCCGCTGCAGGAGGCAAAGCATGGAGCCTCTGCTGCTCATACGAAGCACTGGAAAAAACTTTTATAGCTCCATAATATTTAAACCTCTCGGCTCCCCCTCTTCACGTTTTAAAAAAGCAGTCACATTCTTTCTGTATACATGTGCCCCAGATGTTCTGACTTTATTGTAGCACTGTCATTGCCTTCATATTCTTATTTTCCCCTTTATCTCTTTCCTTCACTTTGCTTTCTCTTTCTCCATCTTCACCCCTCACACCCACTCCACCACAACCTCCTCCACACGCTGCCTCCCCGTCTTGCTGGCTTGCTGTAACAGAATCAGGGGCTTACAGAGCAGTCAGCGCTGAGATCCTCTGCAATGCAAAGCAGATGTGTGACACACACACACACACACACACACACACACACACACACACACACACACACACACACACACACACACACACACACGTGGAAAAGCAGCCTGGAGCATTTTGGGCCAGAGGGTGGAGAGAGAAGTAAGCAGAAACAGCTCTGTTGCTAGGACACAGCCAAAATAAAACAGAGTCGGAGAGCTACAGTCTCCAGCTGAAACAGGCGGTTTGTTTCACACACGCACATACACACACACACACACACACACACACACACACACACACACACACGCACTCCTAACTGTCAAGGCTGGAAAACAATGTTTTGAGAGAGTCCTGGGAAAATGGAGAGTTTGAACTTGTAGACTTTTATAAACTTTGTTGTGTCACATTGCTGGTACTCGTGTTTCATGTTCAGCTTGTTTGTTCATAAATCAAGTAGAAAGATGCATACTGTGGGCTTCAGCAATCTGCTGCTTATTATATTTTACTGTAGGATGAATGCGAGTGAGTTCTGGAGTATATGCGCACTCATGTATGTGTGTGTGTGTGTGTGTGTGTGTGTGTGTGTGTGTTTTTGTGTGTGTATGGAGCCTTACGGAGTTCAGGCTTGCTGGTACATGCAGGTGTGTGTGTGTTGTGTTCGGCAGAGGAAATCTCTTACTGATTGAACTGTTTTCCAGGGTGCTTATCATAGCCAAAGGTCTGCTGTCTTCCTGACAGAGAGAGTGGGGAGATCAACGGGAGTGTGTGCGCGTGTGTGTGTGTGTGTGTGTGTGTGTGTGTGTGTGTGTGTGTGTGTGTGTGTGTGTGTGTGTGTGTGTGTGTGTGTGTGTGTGTGTGTGTGTGTGTGAGACAGAGATAGAGAAGGTTGTTGGCTGTCTGTCAATGTCTGACAGCTTGTCCATCCAATGTATTCTGTCTTTTGTCTCTCCCCCCTCTCTCTCTCTGTCTGTCTCTTTGGTATTTTGGCCTCTTTGACTTGAACTGTGTTACTTTTATGGCTGTTAAATACGTGAACTACTCCTCTGAGATTAGTGCGTCCTGACCCTACTCAGCCAGAGAGTCTGCAGGAATGTTTATTTCCCTGTTCAGCAGAACAGGTGCTATCTTCTTGGAAATCTCCTGATGGTTGTAAGCACTCACACACACACACACACACACACACACACACACACACGCACATGCAAGTACGCGCACACACGCACGCACGCACACACGCACGCACACACACACACACACACACACACACACACACACACACGCACACACACGCACACACACATGCACACACATGCACACACATGCACACACACATACAGTTACACTTAAAGCCAAGGGGGTTTCCTGGGACTAATGTTTAACAGGGAGAAGTTGGACTGCACCATTAATTTTAGCTCTTTCTGCAGACACTGTGGTTTGCTCTAGATAGCCGGGCCAAGCCTCAGAGATAAGACGACTCTCTGCCTGCTTGTGGGAAAGATGAAAGCATTCTCTTTAAAGCCGAGTTCTCTTTCTGTTTCTTTTCCATCGCTGCACTATGTGTGGCTGTGGGAGAGAGAGTGAGATTGTGTGAGTGGGCTGAAAACTTTAGAGCACTTACAAAGATGTTTTTTTAACACTGTAATCACTCATAAGGTTTGCACCCTTAAAGCTGGATTCATGTTTATAGGTTGTGACCAAAGTATTTGAATTACACTCATCATGTATGTCAAATGCACATGACTTTCTAGGAGCAGATTAACATTCATTTAAAGATCTTTCCAAATACGTGCCATTTTAAAGATTAAATACATAAACTATCATACACGATGAAAACCTGTGTACTTAGTCGCTTGAACTGAAGCATTTTCAACCTCAATTGGTGAAAGCTTTAAGTTGTACAGCTGGACATCATCACACTTTCCATATTTGCTTATAGGCTGTGCACAGCATTGCCAGTGACTTATAGAGGTCAGAATCTGGAAGACTTTGAGAATATTACTGAATCCTACATTTGTCACGTACACACGTCGTATCACTGCTCAAATACTTGTTTAAAGGCAAGAGGACAAGAGAACATATGGGCTCACAGGGTATACAGAATTATCTGTGTCCACCTCGAAGTCAGATTCTGCACATTTTTATGACCAGAAAGAAATTGCAAGTATGTTTCAGTGGTGGTGTTGTGGTTAATGTGTAGCTTCACACACACACACGCGCGCACCCACGCACGCGCGCACCCACCCACGCACGCACGCACGCACACACACACACACACACACACACACACACACACACACACACACACACACACACACACACACACACACACACACACACACACACACACACACACACACACACACACACACACACACACACATGCTTTCACACTCTACGCCCATACACAAACAGACCCACCATGGTGAGTGCTGTGAGTAACTGTAGATTACAGAGCTGTCAAATTGGCTGCTGGAAGGAGGCAATTAGATCAGGGTATGTCTTGCTAATGGGCTGCCTGACCCCAGACACACACACACAAACACACACACATGCATGCACACAAGCAGAAACTGCATTTCTCCATTACCCTCCTGAACTTTGCCCCCAAACAAAAGCAGAGTACTGTTATATGTAAGGCTGCCTTTAGGCCTAGAGAACTCACACACACTCAAACAAGGAGTGCAGGATATGCAGAGGCATGCACCACACTAAGCCCTGACACACAGGTATGAAAAAGATTCCACTGGAAAACCGCTGAAACACTGTGCACTTTCCCAGGATCTCCCCACTATTAATAAACACTCTGTGTTGTGTGTGCCCATATGCTTGTGTGGGTCGGTAAGAGTATATATATATATGTACATAAATATATGTGTGTGAGTGTGTGTATGTGTGTGAACAAGTGGGTGTGTGCCCATGCACACATATTATACAGACAGAGGATTCATTGTGATACGGTTGTGTCCCTCAAGGCACTGGAATCTGGCACATTGTCTTTGTCGGAAACTCAAACCATTTACAACTCTCGACTTGTTTTGATCCTTTCAGAAAATTCCATTTCCTGCGGTCGTTCGGGGAGTGACTTTAGAGAAGCCTCTGGAAGGAAAAGCCTCATTATGGCTTTAGTGTGAGTTGAAAGCTTGGCTTAAGGGTCAGTGCCAGCCTCGCCACTGTAGTTTCCCTGTGTGAAGCAGAATCGTGCAGGAAAAGGTGAGCGTTAGATAAGAGGAAACCCCAACGTGGGTTCTTTGGCACTTGATTCAAATGCTGAAATGTTGAGAGGGATGTCATAGTTTGAATAGTTGTGTGATTTGGCTAAATATATTGAGTATTACTCAATATATTCATTGATTTAGTTACAGTATGTTTCCTAAAATAAAATGTCAGGAAACTCTTCTGTAAAAGAATAAATCTTAAACCACCTGTTATGGGTTTTTCCTGAAGCTTCCATGTGCAGTCGTTTTCCAATTCTTTTCTAATCCCTGGCCTCGCCCTACTGGTCAGCCCAACTTCGGTTTTCCACAGACATAGAGAGTTAAAGAGTTGGTCCTACCAAAAAAGAAAAAAGAAAATTAGACATCACCCAGGGATAAGACTATAAAAACTGTACCTCATCACTCTGATCACTCTGTGTATGCATATAATTCTGTATCTCTATGAAAGCATTAACTTGTCAGTTTTCATCCACCTGTAGTATGTTTTCCACTGTGGCTGTGTCCACACATGCATTTGTGTCTGTTTGTAGGTTTGTACGTGTGTTTTTGTACGTGATGTAATGTCTGAAGGAGCCACTCTACTCACTGCCAGAGCACCAATGCTCCAGAAATACAACCAGACTGACCTCAACTGATGCAAATTTTATGGACAGTGTGAATCAAGGAACTGGAGCATAGTAAGGAAAAGAGAAAACAGTGTGTGAGAAAGAGAGGAGGGGGCGCATGGGAAAGAGGAAAGTCTGAAGATACGCTATATTACCAAAAGTATGTGGACACATAGCCCCCTCCACATATTTTATTGTGCTCTTAGTCTTAGGCTGTTTTTCATGGTTTTGGCTGCGTCGCTAACTTCCAGTCACAAATAAATGTTGGAGAAACATGCTTGTTTGTTCTTGCCCAGAGTTACACGAGAATATTGGCATCACTTTCATATTTGTTCATTATGTATGAAGCTACAGCCATGAGATGGTTACCTGAGCTTACCATAAAGACTGAAAACAGGGCGAATGAACTAGCCTAGCTTTGTCCAAAAAAAGTTTTACAAATTACCCACACCATCACTCACCACCACTTTAAAAAAAAAATACAGATTAGACATATAAGATATACTATAAGATATTTAGAGGTGGTGTAAGGTACCTTTAGACAGAGCCAGGTTTCCTCCTGTTCTCAGTATTCCAATGCAAACATTTTTATATCATACAGGAGTGTGATACGTATCAGTCAGACTGGGCCTACTATTTCAAATGCGCATGCTCAAATAACCCCTTACCTGACTCTGATGGGGTGACCAGGTTGGATGAGGGTGGATTCTTCGAGCAGGCCGCCTGTCAGGAGGCAGGATGGCCTCTAACCCTCTTTGTAGACCAGATTTTGTTTTTTCAGCTTATTTCTGTGCAACGTGTTTGAATGGGAGTTGTGCATACTGTATAGGCTTGCATGCAGATGTGAACGCCGGGTTTGTGTCAGAAAGAAAAAGAGAGAAAGAGAGACACACATGCAGAAAGAGAGAGCGAGAGAGAAGTTATTTGTGTGTGAGGGTAGCCTGTATCTGTAGCGTGTGACACACAGTGCTCTCTCTGCAACAGCAAGGCTACAGTTTAGGGATTTGTGCCAAGGGACAGAATAGGCTGTCTGTTTCCTGCCTCTCACTGAACACTGATTGACAGCACAGCTTGTGTGCGTGTGTGTGTGCGTGTGTGTATGTATGCCTGACTTCTCCATCTCAGTCTGTGTGTGTGTGAATCAAACTGACAGACTGACAGAAACACGCCACACATCGCGTGAAGAGCGATGTAAAGAATATGCCATTTCCATAGAGAAAAGACACCCTGCCTTCTGTCATATTGTCACTTGTGTTACAGTGTGTTTATCTGCTTTTCCTGCTCACAATATCACACACACACACACACACACACAAAACAACTTGAAGAACTGATGCACGCAATTCATACACATTTTCACAAAATCAGTCAGCCTCCTTTTAAATAAACACGTCCCCCACAGAACATATTGCGATTTATTCACAGTGTCAAATTGCACATGTGAAAACACACACATGAGCAAATACACATCCTCGTCTCAGCTGTCATGTTTCTACAGTGTCAGGTTGTGAAGAGCAGAAGTAGCTGCCTCACCTCATGACCTCACAGCGGTCTCTCGAGGTCATGAGGACTACAGACGCATAACATGTGTATCTGAGATTTCAGCAGTCAGACAGAGGAAGGGAAAGATCGATGTAGGAAGGGTTACAGTGTAACTGTGGAGGTCAAAGAGTCTGCAGACGAGATAAAGAACAGATAAAGATTCTTTAAAAAACAGATGCTTGCAAACAGGAACTAACTACAGAATAAAGGATGTGGCTGAAGAATAGCAGAAGTTATAATAGGTGTGATAGGTAGAGAAGTAGAGAGAGATGGGTGTGGTAGATAGCTCAGATGAGCACATAAGAAGAAATCCCATCACACTAAATGATCTATTATTGATGCGCTGCTGAACTTATAACTCAAGTCCGCCGAGGTTCACCCACAGGTTAGTGGGAGTAGTTATTAAAAAAGGCATAGTGGATGACTCAGATGGAAATGAGTCTGTCTGACAAACTTTTACCAAATGTGAGGTCATTTTTTTAAGACCAAAGAGATGTGATGATTGATCAATTGGAAATAATGGTGCACGTTTTTGGTCAGTCTCTTCTTGAATGCACTCGTTTGTACACAAATTGTGATGGAGGTACTTCAATCAAACACTTGATTTGTTTCCAAATGCTGATCGGTTGTGCAGCAGTGAAATAGAAGCACAGGGTTTCGACAGAAACAAAGCACATAAATACATCATGTGTGGTTTTTGTTTGCAAAGTGGTAGGGCCAGCTGGTTCTGGAAATGATTTTGCCCATTCTTGTATTCCCATTTCAAATATTTCTCTAAACGATCTCATCCAAGTGGCTGAAAACTAAAGCTCAGTATTCTCCCAGCTAATGTAAAAAGGTTTATACTATGACCACCAGTTTCAACTATTTCAGCTTTATTTCTGAGAGGTCACATTTTATCTGTGATTTGACCTGTCTGACAGCTAAGAATAATTCAATACCCATGTACCGTTGCTATGGAGAAAAGGCCCTGGGTGTGAATCCGAGTGTAATTATTTCAAGATGCTTCATTGCAGAAGTTGTAATCAACAGCCATAGTTGCTTGATTCACTCAAAAATTACCCAAAAATTAAAAGTAAACAAATTCACTCTGCAGTCACTGTTTGTGATTGGCTGTTTCTTGCTGAAATACACCTTGGTAATCATAGTTAACTTATGGCCTGATCTAAATGTTGGGATGGTTGATGTTTCTGTGTAAATTTGGATAATGTCATTGGCTGATATGTCCAATCTGGGTTTTTTTGTATCACTTGTTTTTTTAGCACCCCAAGATACAGGAGAATGATGCAGGACTTGAACTGTAGAAGATCACTACCATGTACTCACTCACTGACTGTTTTAATGGCTTCATACTTGCGTCTCAACCAGGTGAGGTTAGAATAGCAGAAGGATCTGCAGCTAAGTTGCAACATTTACTAGATTTAAGTAGAGCATATCATTTGTATCACTCAGTGACACCTGCTAAAGAATGCTGTGGCATATGGCCGAAAGCTACAGAAAAAGATAAGTAAATGAACCTTCATGTGATTGAAATAACACATAAACTTGCCAGTATGCTCATCTTTTTAAATCCAAGTGGTGGGTAGTCAATAACTCAGGAGAGCAATATTAACATTGTATTTTGAAATTATACAGAACTAAATAAATCAATGTCCTTTTGTCGTTTAGGCAACAACACGCTTCAGTGGTGAAATTTCTCTTTATAAGACCAGACATGACAGACAAGACGTGGGCAGAGTGTGTGAAGCTGGCACATAGCTGGTGGAGCTGTTGTCAAGGTGTGTTTTATGTGTTTTCATTAACAAGGGAGGCTGAAGGAGATCGCAGTTTTTGGGAGTGGAGCGTGGAGACATGAACTATAAACAACAGAAATTGGAAACATCATCGAGGGCAGCTGATAGTCTCCCCCCACCCCCTCCCCTAACCAACCTCCCGGCAACTTCACTCAGTCCCTGCAGGCAGCCCCCAGACATTAAGCGAAGGACTAAACAGGAATCCCCCACAGCCCCACAGCAGACTGACTGACTGCATGGTCTACATCACAAACACACACACATACACACAAACACACATACACACATTAAGAAACCTACACACACTTTAAAGCACTCAAACACGCACATGAATTCACATGCAGGCTTACAGACAGCACAAAAATAGTCCCAGTCTGGGGTATTACCATACACACTATCTGCCCAAGAACATCACCTCATCCACTTATATCACACTGCAGCACTATATGGCTTTAGCACATGTTGTCATTTAAAAAAAGGCAAAAAGGCATGCTCTCTGCTTCACATCTCCATACTGATTTTCCCTCTGATACATTTAACACACAATCTCCATTTCAACCTTTCAACCTCACCATCTCTCATTTCTTTCTCTTATTTTTCCTTCCTTCCTCCCTTTCTCACACGCAAACAGACATTTACGTTAACACGTTAATCCATATGGTAATGCACTCTATGTTTCCCTGAAAGCACATTTTCTCACTGTATATTTCATTAGTTTACATTCTCCCAGCCCTCCCACATTTCGTGGGTGATGCCCAGATGTTTGTGAGTGACAGAAAGTGCAGACGAAAGGAAAGGTCAGGAGTTCCTCAGCCTCTGGTTCCTGACAGTGCATCACCTCCCACAGTAGAGCTGAGGTGCTTTGGTTCCCCTCAGTGTTCAGCGAAGCACCACAGAGACAAGGAGGGGCTTTCTTCCACCCTTTCCCCTCAACATTTGCATGGCACTCACTAGTAGGGGTTTCCCTCAAAGGCAGAATACCACACAAAGTGACACCCAAGTGAGATGCTTGCTCTTAATGTATATGATCATATATGTTCTTTCGAAGCTGTATTTGTACATTTGAGTTCTCTGCTGAAACCAGAAATTGCTACAAAAATCACATTTAAACTGTCAAAAGGTATACTGATTCTATAGATTTTAAGTTTTTGGTGGTTGATGGTACCCTGCCTAATATCCTTACAAAATCAACATGCTAATTATTACATGGACCTCCAGATGGCTCCTGCTGTTTTTCTCTCAGTATGTTGCTGCTCTCAGGGAATTATACAGCTCTTCACTGGCTCCAGTAGAGTTTAAACTAAAATCTTTAAAACCACAACTTACATTTTGTAATTTATTTAGATTTTGGCTTTAATATGATATTCACTGTACAACTACTAGATACTGAATTTAACCTAAAACTCTACTGAATACCATCAAGTGGTTTTGCACCATTCTGCAAATTGTGGTTAGTTATTTCACATCTCTGAAACAAGCTGAAGCGTCCTCATCAGATGATGATTCAGTGGTTTCGATCAGTGCATTTACTGGAGCATTAAAGATCTTTCCATAAAGCGGTGTTATGCCACCAATGAAACTGCTGTGTTCAGATGATATTGGATAACGATAACGATTGCAAACGAAAAAATGATATCGTCAAACACCTCAGGGCCAGAGTTCAACTTAGAAAAGATGGATGAGATGATAACTACTGCAACAATGACTCAGTCAAACAAAGTTGAAGCTGCATTAAAGGTTAGGGAGGAATTGATTGTGATGAAAACTAAACTGGGCCGATAATCAGTCTGTGAGTCTTAATGAATGTGCAGAACAAAACCTCAGAAATATTTGAAATCGTGCTCAGACACAAAAGTTCCCAATAAACAGTCTAAAACTTCACAACAATCCTGAATTCCAAACCTTAATTAAACTTTTTTTGTAGAATGTACTGAAAGGATGAAAAGTGAAAGAAAAGCAAAAGAAAAGTAAAAGTGATCATTGACTGCAGAAACCATATATAATTACTTTTAACTGCTTTATATCAAATTATATCCAAAGCTGCAAGGTCCCCAACCCAAGGTTTGGGCCCCCTCCGAGGGACACAATTTGAATTTTAAAGGGTCATGGGATGATTATTGGGCCAGTTAAGAAACAAACAAAAAAAGGAAATCTCTCTAATCGTTGCTTTCTTGTGAAATATTAGACATATTTCAACGTCAATTTGTTTTTCATATTACTTTGAATCTTGTGGAAACTTTAGAGGGGAAATCATTCTTGGGTGAAACTGCTGGGAACTGAGAACATCTGAAATGTGACAAGGGACACCAACTGCATACACTGCATACAACTTATCTGAAAAGTAACTAGTAACGAAGTGTGATATGAAAACAAAATGAGCGGTGTTTCCCAGTGGCTGCCAGTTCAGACTGATGTTCAGTTAAGCACGAGGCTGTGGGCAGATTTGCCATGTCATGATGGCTGCTGAGGACACATGATCCTCTCTGCAGCATGCAGCCACTGTTAGATTCCCCTGCTGGTGTCTGTATCAGGTCAAGCTTGTCTTCGAGAATGCTGTCTATTTCCAGTTGACCTGCCGTGACAGCTAGTTATATACCCGGGTTATGCGATTAGAGCTGCCAGAGCAGAGGAAGAGGAGGACGAGGAAGATGAGTGTGGGGTTTCCTGGGAAGCTCCCAGCCAGACATCTGCTGCCATCACTCTATCACCCTCCTACCCCTCCCTCCCACTCTGCATTCACCCAGTGTGTCTATCTGCTATCTGCCCTCTTTCAGGCTCAATGTCTCAGAGATGGCTCTTTGTGGTGAGCAGCGGCACTCCACTGAATAATTCAAAGAGCCAGCAGGGACAGACAGTGGATTAAGTCCCTGTAGAGGAGAAAGAGGAGGAGGAGGAGATATAGGGATGAAGAGGAGGAGCAGGGGGATTTAACCCCATTAGACATGAGGAGCTGAGGGGAAATTCGTTGAAGAAGCTTGCGGGGTGGGCAGCAGTGTTAAATCAGCAGGGTGTCTGCGTGGAATGAGGGGACACTGAAGTGAAAGAGAAAGGGAGGAGAGAGGCGGGGAGAGAGAGAGTGAGCGCATCATGTGACCATCCATCGGGAGATCCCTGAGCAGAGCTGGTCACCTGACTGACTGGAAATGCACCCTGCTGCCTGAGAGCGATTCCCAGAAATTACGTCTTTGTGTGTGTGTGTGTGTGTGTGTGTGTGTGTGTGTGTGTGTGTGTGTGTGTGTGTGTGTGTGTGTGTGTGTGTGTGTGTGTGTGTGTGTGTGTGTGTGTGTGTGTGTGTGAAACCATGCCCTCTGTCCTTGTTCTTTACCCAGATTATAAAACAGTGGTGACATTGTTGCTGAAATCATTAATCTCTTCAGGGTATATGTGTGTAAAATTCATATTTAATAAAAAAAAGAAAATTGTAATAAAACAGTATTACAAACACAAAGACACCATGACATTAGAGAGGAAGTCTCAGTGCAAGATGCCCTTCAGATGTCTATAAGTGTTTAAGTGTTGGCAGAAGGAATGAAAAAGGATTTTGGTGAAGCAAAGCTCTGTCTTTAAACGTCAAAGTGTTGAGTTAGTGTGACGGATCACAGTCTAAACCAGGGTAATTCTCCTTATGCTGCTGCTGGACTTTTGGCCCAGCTGTCTCACGCCCACTCTGTCACACACAAATGCACAATATCACACACCAAAACAGCCAGAGCGTCATTTACAGTTCACTACCTTTATAGTTCAGGAAGTGAGTCGGGGATTTGATCAGTTGTATTTCTTAGAAGAGCTGTTTCTATTTTGTAGTTACTTTTTAAAAAAATTAATTCAATGACTTCTGAACTGAATATTAATATAAGTGTGTAAACTTCCTCTTTGATGTTATATAGTGTATTGGTCTGTATGCTGAAGCCACTGTGGTGAGTGAGTAACCATTTAGTGGCTGCTTGTTTCATGTTTGTGAAGTGTTTAGTGGTTTATTTTTTTTACTCTATAGGCAAGTGTGGCTTCTTCTACCACTCACATTTTAATTTAAAAAAAAACAAAAGTCCGAAACCCTCAGATTCATAGTGAAATTATGATATCATTATTGAAGAAAGCACAAGACTTAGTGATTAAGAATCTGCAATTTAAAAACACATGATATGAAAGTGTAACTACAACATGGACGATTTTACAACAAAAGTGTAACACGCTCAACATCAAATAATATTATTGCAAGTAAGAAGACTAGAAGTAAAAAATCTGGAATAAGAATGTAATCAAATTATTCAAGGTAAATTAACTATTTTTTTCTGGCGTTTTCTCAATATCATAACTACTGTTTTCACAGTCCATGACTTATTTCAATTTTGATATTTAAATATTTTTATCAAGGCTTTTTTGTGAAATATTCAAAGCCTCAAGACCAATCCGAGATGACCCTGATGACATCATCAGGCTTTCTTTTGTAAGCTCCTCTAGAGTCGCAAAAGATAATGTACAAATATTTTCATAGACATGAAAGTTGTACCCCTCACGATAAGTAAACTGAGCTTCATGTGTAAAATTGGCAGACTGTTCCTTTAAAACCCAGTCTTGATTTTTCATATGAAGAACAATAGTGAGCAAGAAATGACTAATTGCGGCTTGAAGGTTGTTCAGAACTGAACATTACTCGTGCTTCATGGGAAGTTGCGTGCTCTGCCCTGACTCCTGATCGTACCCAGTCGACACACTTCATGCTAAAGCTGTTCGAGTCGCATTCAAAGCCCTGTGCATTCTGGGAGTGTGACTAAATAAACAGATCGCAACCATAACTGCACAGTTCGTTGATGGACTTTATGGCCCTTCTCTGAGCGCAGCGCCTTCAGGCTTTGTAGAGGGGGATGAAAAATGCACTCGGTATGAAAAGCCGTTAAATACTTTCCATGCACACACGTTGCTTTGTGTTCCCTGGAGGACGTCCGCATGTTAGTTTATACGTCCCCGGTGGGAGTCTGGTGTTTGCTTTAGTTCCGGGTGGGTTGCGTTCTGGGTTTGTGGGTCGGAGTTTGCAGGCCAGTAGCTCCAGAAAGAGGCCTGAGCAGGTTATGCACTGTAAAGCTGACTTCTGTTGTTTTTTAAAAGGAAGCCCTGTAGCTGTTGTTGTTCTCATCTCCAAAATTATAATGAGGGAAAAGTATCCCCTGTTTCTAGGTAATTGAAGGTGAGGTAAATATTCTGTGAAGCTTACTGATATACATGTAACCAGTGTTGGTTTCAGAGCACCCACTCTTGTTTCAGAGCATCAATAATGAAGAGTAGCTCCACAGAAGCAGACCTCTAAAACCACTGGCCTGCTATGAACAAATGTGGGCCAACAATACTGCAGTGAGCGTTACATTAAAACAGAATAGCTCCACTGTGCCCACCATTAGTCAAACAGACATCTTATTAATGCAGTATACTTTAGTTTTATACTTGCTTTCCTCTGTCTCGGCCTCCCTCTCCATCTTCCTTCATGTCTCTCCCTTCTTTCTCTCCCTCTAACATAATTGAAGTGAGCTTCTCCTCGCCTATGTAACCCAACGCTTGTCCCACAGCACTAAAGTGTCGTTTGGGCCGCAGCTTAAGTACTCTGTGTGCTCTGCGCAACGCTCTAACTCTTACAGATCAGCAGAAGCCCAGATTAGCCAAATGAATAATTCAGTTTATTGCTTTAAATGCAGTTTGTGGTAAAAGACAGTTAAAAATCCTATTAGATTCTCCATGACTTCTGACCCTTGTTCAGTTCACTGTTACGACCTGAGGAGGATCCTGCTGTGGGCAACATGATGGAGTGCTTCAAAGCATGTGCCAGTCCAAACATTCAGACTCTTTCAAAAAGAAACCGTCTCTCTCAGTCTCTCTCTCTATCCCTGTTGAGTTATTTTTCAAGATCAAATGAGGTGGCGACTCCTCAGCATTCCCTCCAGGACTCAAGGACAAGTGAGCACATAGGGTGGTGTATAGCAGGATTTATGTGTGTGTGTGTGTGTGTGTGTGTGTGTGTGTGTGTGTGTGTGTGTGTGTGTGTGTGTGTGTGTGTGTGCATCGACAGCCTGTTTTACGTCCATGATATTGACAGTCTCAAGTTAAAAATGGTGGAAATTGTATTAAGTCTGGCAGAGAAGCAGCAATGCTCTCAAAGCTGAAACCAATATTATAAAGGTCTTCTGCTCTTTCCTCTGACCTATATGATTATGGGTGTCATATTAGATGTCATGATAATAGGTGTCAACATATTTAAATTAATTAGATGAGGGTGGTGTTAGTCATCATGATCAGTTATTGATATTTTACTTTAAGCCTCAGGTAGGTGATAGTGAGGTTGATATTATAGCTATGAAATATGTTGATGTTGGCAAGAGGATAAAATGTATCTTTCCTGAGTGTGTATGTGTGTGTGTGCGTGTGTGCATACAAGAGAGAGAGAGAGTTTTCACTGTGCTGTCAGTTCTGTTGGAGGTGAGATCAACCTAATGATCTCATACTGTGAGTGATGCAGTCTTACGGCAGGTGAGTCACCCAGCGATGCTGTGGGCTTCTTACTGGAACAAAGACACACTCAGATCATCTCCCCTGCAGTTTTATCTGCTGCTGTACGTACTGCTGCATCATCTCCCTTGTACTCCCTCCCTCTGCCTCATCTAATTTTTCACCCTCACCTTCTACTCTCACTGCATCTTTCCTGTTGTGTCTCTTATCCCCTTTCAGTTCCTTTCTCATGGACATTGTTGCTTTTTTTCCTCCTGGTCACTTTCTTCTTCTATCTAACCTCAACAGAAAGTGACTATTTTGCTGTGTCCTCATATGGTGATAAATTATGAAACATTTACGTAAAAGCATCTTATATTTCCTATAAACAAATCCAGATGACGGCACTTTAACACACAAACAAGATAACATTTGATTAACAGAAAATGTTGTGGCCACATGGATTCATAGGAACATCCATTTGCACTAATAAAAAACTTCATTTAAACACATTAAAAGAATAGTTTGACATTAAGGAAAGATACTACTCTGGTGTCTGTATGGTAAATATTAGGCTATAGGCTAGAGTCAGCAGCTGGTTAGCTTAGCCTAGCATAAAGACTGGAAACGGCTACCCTGGCAATGTCCAAAACAAGCCAGCACCTCAAAAGCTGACTTATTAACACATTACATTACTTTTTGTTCAGTTTGTACAAAAATGTGAAAAAATTGCTTTACAAGGAGACTTTTTTTGCACGGGTCCAGTAGGTTGATTTTCTTACCCTTGGACAGAGCCAGCGTAGCTGTCTTTATGCTAAGCTAGGCTAACCAGTTGCTGACTCCGGCTTCATATTTACCACATAGACAATTAGTGGTACCAATCTTTTCATTTAACTCTCAAAAAGAAAGCCAATTAGCGTATTTCTCCAAAAAAATTAAATTCAATCTAATTTCCTCTCAGGCCTTCAGCTGCCGGTTCATTTCTACTTTCTTTGTCCTCTGATTCTTTTCTTCCAGCTCCTCTAAGTCACCCTGCCTTCTATTTGCATTTCTACTGCTGCCTGTGTTTTATGCCCTCCATCATACAGCAGTAAACACAAGAGCCACAGAGACCGCTGGTTTGTTTTTTTAATTAGGTAAATGGACTGCTGGACCAGACAGAGAAATCACTCTCTGGACTCCGGCGCTGTCATAACGATTTCTTAAATTAATGAGTTCAACTAAATGTTATTAAAATCTTACTGTGCAGTGGATTGCGTGTACTTTTACCCGCTGCTGTTGTGTTCAGGGTTTCTTGGGTTTGCTGTCAAGCTGACAAGGTGAACGCTCTACACAGTCTGCAAATAGCCAAATCGAGCTGAGACAGATGCTCATGCCAAAAGGGATATTCATTCACCCACGCGGCGGGCGGCCTCAAACCTCAGCCTCAAACCTCAGCTTCACCTGGTCCTGACAGGCTGCAATCTGACTCTCTCACGCCCACGGAAGGTGAGGCCTGGCTGGGTTTGGTGGGCGGAGAGGTGGCACTGCCCATCTTTCCAGGGAGGATCCCTTCAGACGCAACAACAAACATGCACTCAGACAGAGGGGTATTATCTGTTGTTATTATTGGAGATAATTATGTCAGATAATTATATCTATTAGCTATGTTGTGTCTTTCAGCCGCTCCAAAGTCAATATTATTTCAATCTCAATCCCGAGAGCAGTATAGCCCCATGGGAAAATACTGTGGGTCGAGTAAAGAGGGGGTGAGAAGGGTAAACGTAAATGAGGTGTATAGATTTTATTTATGTCTGTAATAAAGCTTCAACAATAATAATAGTAATTAAAAACACAGTAATTGTATTTGTATAACAGTTGTCAAGTTATTTTCAAGTTCTTTTGAGTGACTGCTTCACTCACAGAGGGCCTTTGTGTGCTGCAGGTGTTGAGGTATATGAGGCTGTACTAAGGAGTGTTTTACTCCAATGGGCCCCCTGAGGTCCGGGGTCTGGTCCAAGAGAAAGACCAGAAGCTGTTTCAACTTCCTCTACTGTTGTTTTGTGTGGAACTTCAAACACTGTACGTCAGAGTGCACAGCCGACCACAACTACACACACTGCACATACATGTATGTTTCTCTGTTTCGTTACACGAACCGCAAAATTGAGGGCTCTTTCTGCTGGACTTTCTAAAATACAGGCATGATGATGGACAAAGAAGAATGGCAGTCTGCTAAAATGCTTATAAATAAAGTTATTTTATGTGGTTTAAGTATGGTCATCCCCTTTCAGAGTGTTTATATGCAAAATTCAAATCTGCACAGTAATTAGAGATGTTGTTGTCAGAGTAGAAATATGAAGTTGTAAAGAAGAAATACCTCAAACTGCACAATCTCTAAGATCTCCATTTTGTTCTCTTTGGCGGCACCTACGGCAATAAGTGGTAATTGTGTTATCGTGCGCTGCTTGCGATTTTTCCGTCGCCACATTCACCCAGTTCATAGTACTGCAAATGCAAAGGCTTTCATCAGTGGGCCATAGGTCACCATCATGTTACCTCATTCATCGATAGTGACTTTACAGATATTTATTTAAATGAAAGTCTTCAAGATAATTACTTTAAATACAACTGGAAAATAAAATGTTTAATGAAATATTTTTGACGAACCTCTCCCTGATATTTAATCAACCTTAACTTATTCTAACAACTCTGTACATCTGCCTTTTTAGCTTAACTGTTACTTTAAGATTCATGTGGTTAGACACTTTCACTGACATGATTATTGTACTTGTAGTCTTGCATCATGTTTTCCTTTTTTTCGTTTTCCTTTTTTTGTCTGTTCCAATTTGTGACCTTGACGTTTATATCAGGACAAGGAACCCAAAAGGGTGGGCTGAATATAAAAATGTCTCAGTTACATTTTGTCTTAAAGCATTCTGGGTGAGAAGGAGAGATATTTTGAGGGAGTTACAAAGAGGAATAGTAGGAATTTATGTTGTTTTTACGCTAAATAAAACATTTAAATTTAAATTTGATTTTATTCACTCTTATGAACAAAGTTGCTGCTTGCACTTGAACAATAGTTGTTGGTGGGCGCGCAGGTGGTCGAGTGGTTTAGAGCGCATGCCATGTACGCAGCGGACCCCGGTTCGATTCCGAGACCTTTCTGCATGTCACACCCCCCTCTCTCTCCCGTAATTTCCTGTCTCTCTACTTTCAAATAAAGGTGTCTATGCCAGAGAAAATCTTTAAAAAAAACCAATAGTTGTTGGTTTGCTGAGTTTCCTGAGAAGATTTCTTATTTTATTTTATGTCATTTTGAGGATAGTTAGGGTAGATAGCAACTTTATAAAGTAATTCTAAGAAAACAAAATCTCTGTACATTATATATGCAGCTGAGAGCGATGATATACAACAAACTGTGTAATATAAGACTAGAGCAGTAAATGCAGTCCAGTCAACAGGTAGAGCAGTGAAGCAGCAGAGATCCCAGAATGGATTTTGTTAGCGTCTCTAAAGCCCCTGGAGCCACAACACTGACCTTTCCTGTTATGGAAATGTACTGCTGGCTGTTCTAGGCCCACAGCCACACACTGCTTGTTTGAATGGCCACACAGGCCCCCTTCTGCTGCCCGCCTCTTTCCTGAAGACTGCTTTTACTGTTTGTGCTGCTATGTGAACGCACGTTTGTGGAGCATTGTTCAACAGAATGGGCACAAAGTGTTCCCTTTTTTAATGTTATTCTCTGTCTTTATTTTGGCAACCTCCTACCCAACTGCGTGGTACAATTGTGCGGAAATTTACTCTGAACTCGTTATAATACCTGACAAATAATGTCTGCTTCTATCTCTGTGTGTGTTGGATGTAAACCAGTTGATGTGTGATTCTAAATCAGAAAACATAAATACAGAGTCAACCCGTTGCCTCGCAGTTAATTTCATGCAGCTCGCTGTCACAGAGCACTCTCTCTCTCTCCTGTCTGTCACTGTGATTAGGGGCTAAACTGGGGCAAATGAAGTGACATGTTTTGCTTTGCAATGAAAACAGAGCTGTGTTAATACTTGCATATGAGGCTGTGTGAGTGTCAGAGTGGGGGCGCATACTGCACACTGGGTCAACAGTGATGCAGCACTGCGCTCTGTCCGCCATCATCTGGACTTTCCATGTGTGATGTGATTAGAAAGCAATTTGCTCCTTGACAGTCTGACCCAAGAAAAACACCTGCTTTATTAAAACAAAACAAATTACCCCATTTAGCCCAAAAGACACCGAACTGAACGTTTTAGCGGCCTGAATACATCACATGGATGGATTATTATAACCAAATAGAGGTTTTAGGAGTAAAATGGTGCACCATGAACATGATCCTTATGACGTATGGCCATACCCCACCAAAATCTCCTGTATTTTTGTTTGACCCACAATCTGCTTTGAAGGCTTAACTGAACTCAGCTGAACATGGCCGTTTGGATTATCAGAGGTATTGTAATTGCGGAGAGCAAGTAATCCACTTTAGATTCACTGTGTGTGTCAGATTTTTTGTAAAACATTTACATGTTGTACTTTGCTATGTGGCCATGCAGTGATTTTCTAAAACTGTGATCTGACTTTGTGCTGTGTGGTACTGAACTCATAAAGCCCAGACTTTTATTATGAGCACGCTGACTTCCTCCGAAGCCTCTTTCTGGATCGTATAATATTATGGCTGTATATTTCACGTTGTTTAGAAATGAAACAGATTGCGCCAAAGGGAATTACACTGTGTTGGGTTACATAAAAGGCAAGCTACCTTGTAAAATAAATACTTTTTGGATTGATGTGGCTCAAGTGTCAGAGAATCTGGGGGATTTACCGCAGTTTTTCCAACATGTTCTGAATAAATGGGAGATTTTAAAGACAACAATTTTGGCAAGAGAGGTTTGGCCACAAGAAAGCCCCCTAAAGCTGAGGGATTATACAATGTGAAGTAAACAAAGATCGGTCCTTCAGCGCTAGTAAAAATAGCTTTAACAAACATCTCGCCAGCAGGAATTTGCATTAAATTTGACTTGAAATATCCTAGAAATGCCATGCGGCTTAGCACTGCTTAGGTTTGTGACGTGTCCCATTGTGAGGGCGTTTGTCCCTTTGCAAGCCCTCAGAGAAATGTAATCGCCTTGCCACCTTTTGTGGGACGTTAGCGTAGCATAGCATGCCTAAGCATTAGACTAGTCAGCTCTAAGCCTGGATTGTTTATGATTTGTCAGAGAAACTAAGCATGGCATGATAATCACTAAGCTGTTGGGATGCCCTTTCAGTTTTGGCATTCTGTACGGTTTTTGATGCTGCAGATGCACAATGAGGCCTTTTCATAGAATTGTTACACCAGTAAAGCTCAGTTGAATGTTTGTCCTTCTCAAAAATCTGTATGCAGTTTCCTTGGTGGGCTTTAACAAAAATCTCATTAGAATTGGTCATGTTTCAGTGTTGTAACTCCCACACCTGGTGTTTTTGGTTTTTGGTTGTTTATTTTAACCAGGTGATTGCAGATGAGTTGTTATATGACAAGAGGACTTTCAGGCATGACTGGGGTCTTCTGTGGAGTACAAAGACCCAACAGCGTTATCTCCCTGCTCCTCACAGTTACTCTCTACTAGAGGGGGGGTTACCCCCTTCTATCTTTAACTCATGTTTAAGTTACAGTAAACTCTGTAAAAAGCAGGAACATCCGCACCTTCAGTTCTATATTAAGTATTGTCCTGTTCCTCAGTGTTGAAGATGAACAGTTTTTCACTTCCATATGCAAAATCGCAGACATTCTTCTGTTTTTTTGTATGCTTCACTGAACATTCGCTTTCTGTCTGGCTCTCCTCGGTGTCAGAGTCTCTCACTCATTCACTCTCCCTTCCTCAAAGCTACCGTTACTTTATTCAGCTTTAGACGTCCCCTCTACCTCTCTGTGTCTTTGTCTGAATGTGCTGTGATTTCTCTTTGTGTGTGCACAGACTGCATACGCTATATACAGTGAGAGCCCTCACACATGGAACCACCAAAAAATATTCCCGCTCTATTCCACTTTCATATGAGTATTTCACATTTTGTCATCGGGTTTTTTTTATTTAGCTGCTTTAAACTACTGGGCAGTAATCAAAATGAATGTTTGCATATCTGCATTTAATAAAATAACTAACACAACCTTTTTCAACTATAAAACTAGAGGGCAAATTACTTACAAAACCCTTTTAAAATATTTATAATTTTTTCAGCATTTTTGCTTGCCATGATACAAATTGCAGCCTTGTTTACTTCCTCTTTTCTATCATTAAATCCTGCTTTCTGATTTACTGTAACCACTCAGAATACTTCTGTCTTTGATATCAAGATGCCAATTTGGCCTCTTGTTTAAATGTACAGGTCGCGGTTTTGGTCTGAACAGTGCAGAGATATAGATTCAACTTAAAAGACCAAATACCAAATAAAACTATAATATAATACCAGTAAAAATTCTGGATATTATATAATAATATTGCCATTTTGTATTTACAAGAACCAAGGAACACATGGGAGAAAAAATATTCTCCAAGTTATTTTTACAATGATTAACTGTCTGTTTCTAAAAGTAAATCTGTCGCTCTGCTTTTAAATTACAGAGTCGAACAAATATAGTATACAGGTGCTGCCAACAATCACATCTAAATGTCTGTTAAGAATATCAGTCATATATATCGGTGTTTGACACAATTTGTTCATGAGTTTAATTTAGCAACAGCTCAGGATTATTTGGAAATTGATCCGTGGCTCTCTGTGAAGAGAAACTGTCCGTACAAGGGATTCAAGAAGATGATATAAAATAGTCAGCAGCAGCGATTCTTCTCCTAGTTTTGTATTCCACTGTTTATTAGCTGAGTTGGCCTACTTATGCCAAGAACACAAAAGTCTAAATCTTTTCTTTCAGCGCTTTGCTGTGTGCTTCTTAGCATCACAGACAGACAGACAAGATTCCAGCACTGGTGCCAGCCTCACTAACGTCTGTGTGTGTGTGTGTGTGTGTGTGTGTGTGTGTGTGTGTGTGTATGTGTGTGTGTGTGTGTGTATGTGTGGGTGTGTGTGTGTTTAAAAGTGGTGTGCACGTGCATGTGTGTGTGTCTGTGTCAGCATGTGTGTGTTTTTGGACAAGAGATGGAGGGTGTTAGCGAGTTCGGAGGAGTCGAGCGGTTGGGTTAAAAGAGAGATGAAGCAGATGCTATTTCTCCGTTAGGGCAGCATTTGTCTGAGCTGTGCCAAGATGCTGCAGCCGTTGGCTCGGGACTAACAAACGTGTGTGTGCATGTGTGTGTGTGTGTACGTGTAGTGTAAGAGTAATTGCAAATGGGGGATGTCTCAGTATTGCATTAGCTGTGCCCTTATAAAGACGGGAGCAGGATATACTGTTCTCATAGTGAAATGCCATATTAAACAAACACCAAGTAGTGGGTGGTGAGACAGTGCATGTGTGCGTGTGTGTGTTCCTGTGCGTGTGTGTGTGTTGAGGGAGATGGTGTCTTTCTCTGTGTGAGGCCTTTAAGGGCTTTAGGAGCTGGAACACCGCAGTCCTTTTGATGTAAAAATAGACTGTATATACTTACAGTCTCTATATGTTCTGTATAGACAGTCAAAAGAGTCAAGCCAAATGACCTTCTGTGTACCAAGGACAACACCTTGAAAGTTTCTACTAATGTGGAACAGGAACAGCTGTTGAAGAATAATGAAGGCATCAGCATCATTCATTGTCATTTGTTGTATTAGTTTTGCAGTAGTTTCTTATTAAAGTTAAGATTTTTATCCTGGTTATCCTGATTTGGTGACAGCCGTGGTTGCTGGTGGTAACAGCAAGTGTGATTTGGTACCACAGGTAACTTAAAGGAGCTCTGATATGGCTCCATTGTGTGTAGGCAGGTATTCTGAATGAAGCATGGGACTCCACCACCATCAATAAGTACAGCTAGATCAGGAATGGATCTAGCGGGTGGCTTTGGGGGCTGCAGTCCTGAATGTTTTCTCAAAAGCCCCAAATCTATTAAAAAAAAGAAGAAGAAAGAAATACAAAATCTGGTTAAACTAAAGACTTCTTCTCAACAGTGACCTCAACCAACTGCTGACTGAATCTGAGTTAATTTATAACAAGGTGTGATTAAGAGTGAAACTTCTGACGACATTTCACTTGAGACAGTGGTACTGAGTGACCGAGTGACCTCTAATTCAAAATGAATGCAATATTTTGATTTTCCTTTTGATTTAATGCCTTATTGTTTATATTTATTTCTATGCAAATTGTTTTTGGAAAATTGAGACAGAAATCCGTAGTACTACTAATGTTTGCAGTAGTCATACAATAGAGTAAAATAAAAATTCTAAACAAAAAACTGACCCAGGCTCTGGGTGCTCTGGGCTTGGCCCCAGATCTTGTCATCTCATAGATCTGCCCCTGAGCTACATTAAGAGGTAATTACAGAATGCAAATACATAAATAAATAAAATACATACATTTTTGCTGAAAACACACAGAAATACAATCTAATCTGGGTTTGATTAACTGAATGTTTTAAATTATTTAGATTGTAAAAAAAAAAAAAAAAATCAATAATACAATAAGATTTTGAAAATATCATATAATAATTTATTGTTTTTATTACATGTTGGCTAAAAATCACTTTTCAGGGTTAATGTTTATCAGTATCAGTATCAAATTGACCTTTGCAAGAGGAAAGCCAGTGTACTGCTCCTTTTCCTCTTCCTTCGTTCCTTCCTTCCTTCCCTCACTCCCTCCTCTCCTCTCCTCTCCTCTTCTCTTATCTTCTCTTCCCTTCTCTTCTCTTCTCTTCTCTTCTCTTCTCTTCTCTTCTCTTCTCTTCTTTTCTATTCTCTTCTCTTCTCTTCTCTCCTCTCCTCTCCTCTCCTCTCCTCTCCTCCCCTCTCCTCTCCTCTCCTCTCCTCTCCTCTCCTCTCCTCTCTATTAAGGTCACAGTTCAGCATGTGTGTGGCTCACTCCATCAGCTCCAAGCAGCTGGCCCAGGTTGACCCCGGTGGTATGGTCTGCTCACACCAGCAATAAACACGCACGCACTGGTATGCATGTATACTCGCTCACATAGACTTCCACAAAGACGCACGTTCAGCAGCGACAGTTTTAGACAAACCCGAAGACACGCACGCACACACACACACACACACACACACACACACACACACACACACAAAATGTTTGTTATGTCTGTCTGACTGGTATTGTGCGAATCGGGCCTCATGCAGAGTGTCTGATACACTTCCACTGTGTGTGTGAAACGTGCAGCTGAGTGGTTCACTGCTCTTTTTTGGTAGATGAGAAACACATGGAGACTAAATTATTGGGTGGAAAAGACTTCTTAAAGGAGACAGGAGACAAACTGTATGTATGATTGAAGATCAACTGGAGAGGATTACAAACCCTGTTAGCATTAGACTCTCATTTCTATTCCACAACACTCCTGCTTTAACCACCTTTCATGTCCAGCCCGCTTTAAACCTAACATTGGTTTTGTTGTACGAATACAGCATTGCTGATCACTATCATAAGCACGTTTGGTCTGTAGGGCAGCAGTCGAAACTGGCAGAGGCTGCTGATTTTTGGGAGCTGTCCACATTTGAACCCCCTGGACTGGTTTGGCAACAGAGAGGAAGAGTGGTGTGATTCTTCGACCGCTTTGGCATCACAGGCCAACTCTAAAAGCCCCATAAAGGAGCACACACAGTGATCTGTCTTTCTCTTGTTACATTAGCGTGCTCCATGTACCAAGCCACACATACACACACACGTATATTCTGCCCTTTGCCCAACATTAGAAAGTGTAGAAGTGTTTTCAAAAGGCCAGCAATATGTCAACAAGGTAGAAATGGGATGCAACTTGCATGCAAGATTAGGCCTAAATGCTTTTGAACACAATGCTGTGTTTTAAATCTTTAGGCTTTATGGCTTAAAGGAATATTTTGTGCACTCATTTACTTTAATTCAAATAAGATGAGAAGATCTTTGTATGGTAAATAAGACACTACAGCCAGCCGCTAGTTAGCTTAGCTTAGCATTAAGACCAGAAACTTGGGGAGAGAGCTAGCCTGTCTCTGTCCAAATGTAACAAACAAGTTCACTAAAATGTTATTTGCTTAATCTCTACAAAAACGACTATGTTTATGGAGGATTAAGTGCCAGACTGTTTCTTGGATGATTTTCTCATCTAACTCTAACAGAAAATTAAGAAAAGTGTATTCCCCCAAAATGTTGAACTGTTCTTTTGATATGCAGTCTACAACTCTCAACCTTTGCATTCACCTGGTTTCAGTTTTCCTTTCTTGAAACATATTATTGTCTGTGCATTTAGAAAAAAATGAAAGCAATGTCACGTTTTCAGAGAAATGAAAAAAAGAATAATTATTTCTTTTCCATTTTTAGTTGGCACTGTTTTTTTAAGTTGCTGTTTTAAATTAGGCTTCTTACTCTGAGGTTTCTCACCACCAGTGGGTGAACAGACTGCTGGTTTCTGTGACTTGACAGAGACAATGGAAGAGAGAGAGAGAGAGACTGGGTCTTGACATTGTGGTGTATATGCATACTGTATGTGTGCGTGTGTGTGTCTGTGTGTAGGGCTCTCTGCAGATGTAGGGCTGGTTGTGTGCCAGTAGCTAGGATCTCTGGGAGCAGACCCAGGGATGAAGTCATTACCAGCCAGACCAAGGAGCCGCAGTAATCTGTGACATTGTGTTTTAGAAAGAGAGAGCCAAGCACCCAGTGTGTTTGTGTGTTAACATTAGTTTTGAACTCTGTGTGTGGTACAGAACATGATTATTGTCAGCGTCTGTCTTCTGCGCCTGATGTATATCAGTCACACGCCTTCATATTTATCTTCCTCTGGTCATCATAAGATTCTTTTCAGAGTTGAAAGTGTGTGTAAAACTCTCTCGTGTCTCTCTTTTATGGGGGTGAAATGTGAGATTCTCTTTGCTATTTCAGGATTATGACTTTAGACAGACAGACAGACAGAGACAGGCAGGCAGGCAGGCAGACAGACAGACAGACAGACAGACAGACAGACGTCTGACAGGCTGACATTTCTGAGTGGCCACTTGAGTTTACAGCTGATCTGATTTGAACGTGACTGGATGTTGGGGGAGAAGCAGCGACAGTGGTCTAATCCAATTGGTTTTCTTATAGGATGAAAACAACAAAACTCACCATGACCATTTTTCCTTTGCTCATTCACTTCAGACTGGCATTTCTCTGAGATGTATGGGGCCTGTCTGATGCTTTCCATGTTATATTTGTTTATGCTTGGCTAGTGAGGGGGGATAGAGGCGAGGGGTGAGGCAGAGAGCCAGAGAGAGAAATCATTGAAGTGCAAGCCAATGTTTATGTTTGTGTCTGGGTTTCCCTCTCTCCCTCTCTCTCTCTGTCTTTTCCCTTATACCCACAACAGCAAGCGGTTTCATTTCTTCAGCACCCCTCTTCTCCTCCCTCTCCCTACCTGTCTCACCGCCCCCACTCTCAACTACAATTCACCACCTCCACCCTGCTGTCTCTATACACCTGCCAACCTTTACTCTCCTGCTTGTGTTTGTGCTCCAGTCTGGCTCTTGGCGTGGTCCGTCTGGACGCTGAGAAGGAGGAAAACCTGTCAGGTGGAGCCCAGCTGGGAGGAGCTCTGGGGCCAGAAAGAAAGAGCGCCTGTGGTACGGGCTTCAGGATTTTCCATCGGAACACCGAAACCCAGACGTCTGTGCAAGCTTTATCAGGAAGGAGTTTTCTCTGAAAAACACATGCTGTGCAACAACTCACAAAACATTGACTTGAAGGAGTGTGTGTAAACTTGTCCCTCCAACTGGAGAACATTTGTAATTGAGGAGATTTTAACAGGCAGTTTGACTCACGCTATTTCTCTTCTTTCTTTGTTGTTTTCGCCATCTGTCTTGTGCATTTCTTCACGTGATTATGACTTAAACTTAAATCAGCACTACAGGTTTCAAGTGTCAGCCCAGAGCTCTGTTTTCAGAGGGTAGGTTTCAGATAGCTACCCTGTCCCCTGTCTCTGTCTATCCCAACCAAAACACATTAGCACCCGCACTGCTGCTCCAATAAGCCCTCTCACCTCTGGCATATGAGGTTCACCCCACACCGCCTTTAACTCATTTCACCTCATTTTCGAGGTTCAGAGGTACTCCAGGTCATAACACAGAGACATACAACACCACTAACTGGCCTGTCACCACTCACACAGGCAGACATGCAATATGTCTACCACCCAACTCTGTACAAGTGAACAGAAACTGAAACTATAATGCAGTTCAAATGTATATCTAAATATATGGAACAATTCATACATGTACCGTAAATAAAAAGTCTATACTGTGTATATATATGATCTGCAACATGTCCAATAATAACATAATGAAAATATCAGCATCCATTTTAAACCGTAGTTACCATAAATAATTGCATAATTTCCAAATCAGTTTACTTACTGCTGATCTAGTCAAGTGAATGACATAATATAGTGCAAATGCATTCAGTAAAGGAAAGAGCAACATTTTCTCAGGAGACAAAAAAACTGTCAGAATGGCCGGTCATTTACCACAATGCCACCAAGCTCACCAACCACCGTTAGCTGGGTTGAGTTTTACTGGAAGTTAAACGAGCACACTTCTATTTTCAGTAGGACTCCTCCTATTTAAACCTCCAACCACACCCTCAGTGGCTCTGTTTACATAGTGTTTGCTTTTATCTTCTTTAAGATTACATTGATACTCCAGAAATGTGCTGATGTACACAGCATTTAGTATGTCAGATAATTCCCCTCATGTATCTTTAAATATCATATGTTATATTGAAGACTCTTACCGGTTTACCTGAAATTACAGGAATCTTTTCTTTTCTTTTTTTGTTTCAAAAAATCCCAGTAACCGTTTTTCTCACCTGGAATTTTTGCTGTAGTTTACTATTAAGAAAGTGTAAACATAAGGAGAAACCTTTGACCTTTGGGGTTTTGCACTTTCAGCCCACCTCTGCAACAGCTGCAGAGCACTGAATCTCTGTCGTGCTGTAAAATCTGCTGAAGCTCACCTTGTGCACTCATCTGTATCCCCTCTAACTCACCACACCTTTTCTGATCAGGCTGAGAGGGATTCCCAGCTAGTTAGTTTACCCACCCTCTGCATCGTTGTCACCTTCCACCTCCCCCTGTGGTTTCTCCTGCCTACACAGCGGTGAGGTTGTCATTGCACATGAGTCACTTATGTGCTACGGTAGAGACATGCTGTGGTTAACTGATCTTTACGATGTCCCTGATGAGAATCCATGAGAAGGAGACCCCCATGATGCCTCACCCATAACCACGGACACTGTGCAAAATGTGTATGCAATCTTTCATTTATGCAGAACTGAAACTAGGTGAAATCATAGTTTTTTGCTTTTATAACTATAAGATATTCACAGACATTTTTGTGGTTTAACATTGGGATACTTTAACTTATAAAATGTAAATGTTATTAAATGTAAAATGTGATACATGTTTTACATCAGGGAGTGTGGGTAATGATTTAATGTTTCATTCCTTTTCTCTTCTTAATAAATTGAACTTGTTGGTTTGTTTAACATCAGTCTGCAGCGATGCTAGCGTCTCTAAGAGACTGAACAAATTGCTCAGGTGTTGTGCTAACATGCTGATGTTTAGCAAATATAATGTTTGTCACATTCACCATCGTAGCGAGAAACATTAATGTTGTTTATTGTTAACTCCACTATTCTTCAACAGATGAGCGCTCACTGTAAAACAGAATATTCTAACCTTTTATGAGCCTGCAGGTTTTATTTAAATATCATTATATGAAGCATTCATTTCTATCTCAAAAGGATGAGCAGTGTGGGAGAGGGGATCCTGTCATCGATATGAAGTTTAACAGAGCGTCACAGATGCACAGCAGAGCATTCCTACAGACCCCACGCAATGCGCGGGCGGATTGCTGCTCGTCACCTTCTCAGCTGTGGGGGGGATTCTAGAAAAACTGCAGGCGAAAGGAAAGCCCTCACTTCAAAGTGTGTGTATGTGAGCGAACAATGGCAGTTGACAACACTGCTGAGGTTGCAGGCACACGTTACGCTAGAGCGGGTTGGAGGCTGGTGGTCTTTATTACGCCCACACATCCTCTTTGTCAAGCCTGAAGCTGCTTCACTTAATTTCTCTAACACATTCTTAATGTCACAGCTTCTCACTCACTCCGTTTTAACTACATGTAAAATCCGATTGCCTCTGAAGGATACGTTATGTCTATCCATCCATCAAACATGTTGTTTCACGTGATAGCCACCATTGATCATGTAGAGCGGTGGTGAAATTACAGGGTGTCAGGAGGCAGTTTTAGAGTGATTGCCCGTTTCCATCCAGCAGAATTTACAGGAGCAGTAATACGATCCCTCACTGGCTTCCCACCAGCAAATAAAGCCAATAATGCCAAGTCAGATGCACTGCTGAACCCAGTTCTCTGTGGTGGTGGTACACAAGATGTTCCAGTTTAGATAAAAGACCTTACTGGAAGTCACAGCTTCCTATAAATGACAGAGTTCAGTCAAAGATCTAGGCTAGCACACGAGGATGCAGGCCACTTAGCAATGTGGTGTATATGGTGCTGTACTGTAGCTAGCGGAGGATATTGGGCCTTAGCATGAAGCTGTAAAGGTGCTGTTGTTCTCAACAAGCTGGTGTCCTGGTTGTTAATTAGGTCAGCACAGCCCTCCTGGGAGGAGAGGGCAGAGGGGACACTGTAGAAACCCCTCAGCCCCATCACAGCCAGATGAAAAGAAAACACTCCCAGTACAAGTTCCATATGTCAGGGCGGAGGGTGAAAATGTGTTTTAGATTTTCCTCCTTTCCTCTTCTCTCTGGTCCTGTTTGATTCTGAGCTGGAAGGGAATAACCTCTATAGAGCTCCTATAACACCTCTCTGTCCACGCGTATTGGTTTATTTCTACACTGAGTGAGTGTGTGTGCGTGGTGTGATCTGCTCCAACATATCTGTTTCTTCCTTCCTTTGGGTTTTAGCTAATCCACTTCTCTAGGCTTCCTTCCCAGAACAGCGAGACCTTTCTAAAGAAAACAGTGCAGAGCAGTACCTTGGAAATCCCTCCACCTCTCTCATTAAAGATGAGGATGAAGACAAAGTTGATTTTCCTGATTCAATTTAAGCCCGTGAAACTGGACCTCAGCCTCGCCGCTTCGAGAATGGGATGAAAAGAGAGACAGCTGGAGAGAGAGGGGAGCAAAGATTAATCTTACAAAACGAAACTGATGGTGGTGGGTGACTATTGTGCATGTTTGGGTGTGTGGCAGACTGACTGGCTGATAGCTTTCGGTACAATCACTCTGTTTAAAGTCCTATACATATATCCTTAGCGATTGTTTTGACATGTGCTTATTTAGTGAAGATTGTAATTACCAGAAACAAGAAATTCAAAGTTTTACAGTGTTCTCAACTGGGCGTGAATCTTTGATACCAACTGACGCCATAAGTGCTGCTAATTTGATTGGTGCACAGTCTGTGTGGCCAGGACTGAACACTTTATAATATCAATTTATAGTTCCAACGGCAGCATTGCCCCACATCACTCTCTGACTCAACATGTACCCTGTGTGTCGTGTTTTGAATCACAGTGGTTACAGCACTACCCTTTGCTTTCCAACTCACTCCCTATTTACTGTATAGTGCACTACATTTACATGCTGCTATTTCATGTAAGTGTCTGAATTCTGAGTGTATGAATTGATCCACTATAGTGCCCCTCAAATAGAGTGAAATACAAACTTAACAACATGATGGTCTCTCCTAAATGCTGAATGTTGAACAGATGTCCTAAATTGAAAAAAAAATCATAATAAACACTGTGTTGCATTGTTGGAAAAAGGAGGGAAAGCATCTTTTATCATCATTCTGAGGCTATACAAGGCTATGCTACATGCTCCAGTCAGTAGTGCGCAGCTGACAGAGTAACTTCTGGCAGTGTCAGTTGTTAAATGTCAGTCCACCACTGCCACAATAAACACCCAACAAGAGGCTCGAAGATTAGACACGTTTCCACAAATATGTCCTAAAAAGGCTTTCTCCCACGAGCTGCATTATCATTATTGTTTATATTTCCTAGAAGTAAGGCAGAAAGACAGATAGGCTACTATGTGTGCCTGTGCGGTTGCACCCTGCACATGTACGCGTCTGCCTGTGCGCATGTGCAAACATGTATGCATGTGATTGTGTACGACATAATGACCCACCAGCAGAATTGCATGTCAGGCAAATGACAGACCTGCAGAGATAAAGACTGTTCTTATGTTCGTGTAATTCAAACAATAATCTGCTGTGGACTCGCTGATCCTGCCAAGCTGGGCATCTTCTCTGTAATCACACTAGAGGAAAAGAGCAACCACTCCTGTCTTCTACCAAGCCCTTTATTTTTTATATCCGTCGTTAATAATACAAGATAACCTTTTTATAACTGAGGCTCCTGCACTTTAAATATGTGACAAGATCTGAATCAAATGAATGAATTTTATTCTTGACTTCCAGGCTTATTTAAATAGTTGAGCACTCTTGTCCTGTGGTGACTAATAGGCCTGAATCAAGAGCCAAGCTACGCTTTTCATTTTCACTCCACAGCCCTGTAAACCAGCAGTCATCTCTACAAGTACCTAGTGTGTACGATTTTAACGGCTTCCTCTGACACAACTGTGTCAGGTTTGTGGACAGCGGTGTATTTGTCTCTGTCAGCAGCACTTCAGCGTCAGCAAGGATCAAAACCGTGGAATAACAATCCAGGAAACCAAACATGCTAAAACTGACTCAACTCCACAGTTTCAACTGGCAGAGGAAGTCAATGAAAAAAGATTTATATATATTTTTGTTCTGCACTTGAAGGAACTAGAAAAGGAGCTTGAAAGGGAGGAACAGAGTGATGGAGATTGGAAAATCTTTGAGAGGTTGGGTGAAAACTTTTTTCCCCCCCTTAATAATATGAGTAGTATATGACTGAACAAAATACCCATGCAGCAGTTATCTGTGCAGTTGTTTCTTAACCAGGTGATGCTATGAGGTATGTAGAACGCAGCCCCATAAAACGAATGTAAAAGTACAAATTCACATGGCAGTTACATTGCATCAACCCAGAGTGAGAGTGGAAGTGCCGGCGTAAAAGCACTGAACCAATGTCTGACTGTAGTTCCCCTCATAGGAGGGGACTCGTGTATTCAAAGTAGACCGAGAGTGTGTTTTCACAACTCAAACCTGAGACTTTTCCCTCTCATCTCACACTACCAGCTGTGTTTTTGTTGTCTTTCCCCCTTTTTCTGTCTTTCTTTTCATTTCAGAATAAGTGCTGACAGGTTCTTACAAACACTGTAGAAACTTCTCTTTCTTCAGACTCTTTGACTATTGTTCACTCTAAGTTTAACTGTCAAAGCATTTATGTCCAGACAATGCATGCGTGGACCATATTTGAGACCTTACACACTGTCAAGAGCCTCCATTCTTTGCTCTGCATTTAAAGTGGTAACAGTGTTGAACAAGTTTGTGAGTGTGCGGTTGCATGTGTGTAAAGTAAAGCCCTATCGTCGTCATGTAAAATAAACAATGTTGTGTGACTAATTGAGCGAAAAGCATTGTGCAGATGTGGCTACGCCGGATCAAAACCTGCAGTCCAAAGCTGCATATCTGCTTGACACATCATCCCTCCTAACAACCCCCCTTCCACATGCACACCCTCTCCATAACCCCCCTTTGGCCTCCCTGGGGAGCCACTACAGGCAGCCTGGCTCCAGCATTCTGCACAGGGGGTGTCCATGGAGGGCATACCCAAACTGTGATTCCCTCCTTGGGGCACAGGTAAACTCATCGCCATGGAATCACAGTGGAGGAGGGGGGTCACGTGTGGTCATAAACATGGTGCAAGCACAGTTAATGAGTCACAGTAAATCCCTAATTTTGGCTGACATTCTGTGTTGTTTGGTGGAAACGTAAGTTATTGCGGTGAGGAGTAGGAAAAGGTCACTCTCTTCACTTTTTGACTCACTCTGGTTCTTTATGTACTTCAGTAGTAGTTCATGTGAATTCTGCCGACGCCTGATCAATCTCTACGTACAGTATATAACTTCCAGTGATGAGAAAACATTTTGACTAAATATCATTGATGCCTCAAAAGGCTGCAAAAAACTCAGTCTTTAATTGCATGCTATGTTAAACTATTTTTTCTTTGAGACCCTTCAAAATTTTCCCTTACATTTAAAAAAAAAAAGACATAAAACATTTTCTTCCACATTATCTCTGCTATATCTTTTTCTTACAGTACATACAGTGGTTTCATCTACAGTAAACTGCTGTTCAGGTGTAGTGAAGTGTGTGTGTTGTGCAAAATGTCCCTGATGTTTCCCGGTATTCTTGGCTTCAGTGGAGCACACTTTTACACTCTTTTATTTTCAACTCATTTCAGCGCTCACACTTCAACTAGCATTTCATCTTTCAGTGCTACACTTCAACGGATAATTCAGCTCATTTATTACTCTTCTACAAATAGTTTGGCTGCTTTCACCTCTCACCAACTGACGCTTCACACCCTTTCATTCCTTCTTTAACTGGTTTCAGCATGTGAGAACCCTTGTTGAGGTTGAATTTTCCTCAGAAATTATAGCCTCTTCTAGTTTATCATGACAAATTTTGAAAGTGTGATCTTGATATTCATCTCAACCAATCCTAACTGGTTGAAAAAGTTAACCCACTAAACGACTATAAGCAGTAATACATTGGAGTATCTCATTTTAAAACTGATGGCCTATCAAAAACTACAACCTCTTCAATAGAAAAAAGCATTTTTAGATGACAAAAAGAAAGATCTTTGTCCCTTGAATGCTAACAGTGACACAAACTGAGCCAATTTTTACAGATGCTGCTATGTTCATCCTCCCCTGTAGGCTTCTGTTTTCTTCTCACTGTCACAGATTCATTTGCAAATTGCCCTGTTACAGACCCACAGGCCACTTCGAGCCTGTTGCCCTGTGACCTCTGGGAAGGGTTAAGTATGGGAATGAGGGGGTCACAGAGAAGCTACGGGTTAATTGTAGTCCCTCTTAGAAGTAATCGCCAACATCGCCCATGCCTACCACCTCCCCCAAGTGCCTGCTAGCACACCCACACATTTCACAGCAACATCAGCCGTCCAGCTCTCTATCTTCTACAGTGTCCCTTCATATCCTGGCCTGCAGGCAAACAGTCCCCCTTTTTATGTAGACAGATAGATGCTCAGCTTGTTTCCTGCTGCATATTTAGCATACCACAGAGTGCTGGAAGGTCAGTCTTTGCCCAAGCCTCTCCCCTCGGGACTTGATCTGGACTGTTGCCCCGGGTCACCCAAATACACAACCAGACCATAGTCTTGGACATTCAGACATCCTCCCGAGACTGAATACAGCAGGGATCCAGCGCAGTCTACTTGTCTGTGAAAGCCCAGAACACACAGGAATGATGCCAGCTATTCCAAGGATATCTGGAGGAAGAGGAATGTTAATTGGAGAGGAATTTTTTTTTCTTATTATATGAAACAATTGCAGTTTGTCATCCTATTTGAGCTGTTGATCTGAAGGACAGTCTGTGTCTGTCTGTGTGTATGTGTGAGTGTGTGTGTGTGTGTGTGTGTGTGTGTGTGTGTGTGTGTGTGTGTGTGTGTGTGTGTGTGTGTGTGTGCATGTGAAGCAGAATGGATGAGATGAGCGGACTGGATGGAGCGCAGCAGGGTAAGAGGGCGAGATGGAGAGACAGAGGAAAGCCGGCTAGGAATGGGAGGGTAATTGGCTGAGATGAAAAATGAGAGTCCTTGACCTTTTGTTACCTCCAGGGATGGTTGATTGCATGAGAGCCCATCCAATCGCCCCATCCCTGTGCCACTCCCTCACCCATAAAGATCTTTAACTACAGGGAGGGAGGACAGGAGGGATGAAGGTAAAGACAGGCGGTAGAGCTCAGGGGGGGAGTCTCTTGGTTGTTCTTGGGCGTGGTGCTCTTTTATTGTGTGTGTGTGTGTGTGTGTGTGTGTGTGTGTGTGTGTGTGTGTGTGTGTGTGTGTGTGTGTGTGTGTGTGTGTGTGTGTGTGTGTGTGTGTCAGGGTCTCAGCTGTCTCAGCCTCCATTAGCCTCTAATAGGGATGTCACTCTGGGCTTTTAACTCTGCTTGTTAGCATGGCAGACAACCATCAAACCTGCTGCCCCCCTCGCTTGCTGCACACCCAGTCCCAATCCCACAGATGTCCCCATTAGCACTGCTCTCCACCCACCCACTCACTCATCCAGGGCTGTGTTCGCATACTCACATGCTATTCATAATATCAAATTGCATGTGTAGTGCATTACAGCTGCATAGTATGTGGATATTTTGTGCATGTGAAAAATGCCCAGATGTATACTAGATCACCAAAGTAAGCAGTGTCAGCTTAATCAACTGCCCGAAAATACATTGCCTTTCTTCAGAATGCACAATGGCAAAGATTTTGAGCTAGGCTGAATGTCACTTCATTATGTCACTTTATTAGGTTTATTAGGTTTAAGTATTTTTTAAGTGAGACAGTAACTATTTAATTTCCCAATATGTGGTCAGTTAATCCAAATAACAACTGGTTGGAAATTTGCGTCAACATTTTGGAGATGTGAGGAGTTGCTGGTCGTCAGTCTTGTGATACTGTCATGTGATTGCATTACACGGCTGTCTTGCTTGAGCATACTTCAGTGTGAACAGTCTGCTTAATATTTCATTTAGTAGGCAGTATGCAGTACTTACTGATTGAGCATGTAGTGAGCAGTACTTTAGTATGGGATTTCAAACACAGCCCAGGTCTTGGCACATCATGTACAAACATACACAAGCAAGCACATGCAGGGTCAGAGAAGTCCTACATTGACCACAGCACCTGCAGGAGACAAAAGTCTCTCACATTCGTTGAAGACTATCATTTACATGTGGGCACCACAATCTGATGTGCAGCACAGTTTTAGGGGGAATTCCCCAGCGTCCCCAGCATGACCTACTGTGTCTGTGAGCAGTGTGATGACAGGTGTGTCTGTTAATTAAAGCTCAGAGCTAATGACAGGGCGGCAAACCTGAAGCCTGGCTGAAAAGAAAAGCGACCCAGGGGGATGGAGAACAGCCAGCACGAGTTGACTTGTAAACCGAAATGCTCATTGTGGACAAAATGACTAGTCGGTTGAAGAAGGGAGCATGTTCATTTTTTTCAATAAATGTCCTGAATTTGATTATTTCTCATTCAAATGAATAGGGAGGTGTGTCCAAACTTTTGACTGGTACTGTATGTTTTCAATTAACTAAAACAAACCATTTTAACTTAAATGTGCAGTTGCTGTCACTGAAACTGCAGATCAAGGTATTCCTCATATCTGACCAAGAGATTCAGGGTGGAAATAAATAAATACATTTAAATTATAGTCATCATTATCATCAAGATAAGTCATTAATCCTAAACATATAAAACATTTTTTTAATTCTTACTGCAGCAAGAAGACTCCACACTTTGTAGCACTGCAGTAGAGATGGTGCAAACAAAATTAATTAACCAACAGATGAAGAATAAGGGTGACTGGTTGAGCCAAAACCATAGACCAATTTGAAAAGGGGACAAAGAGCTCAGATACACGGGAAGGGAATTAAAGGAGAAAAGGCAGACACAGGGAAGGATTGAACCCGAGAGAGCAGGCAGCTGTGAGGAGGTGCAGTTTGTCCTTGTTAAACTCGCAGCCATATGGCCGGCATCTGAGCTGGTTCTGGAGGTGATTTTTATTGCTGCTTTTATAGCTTGGCAAGCTTGTGCTGCTCCAATGAACGAGTGCCTGCCTACCTGCCAGTGCACGGCCATTCAGCTGATGGAGAGGAATAAACATGAATAATGTCCTGAACTTTATTCTACATTTGGAATATTAAAAAGCACCAAGATCCTAAGCCTTGAAAAGAGATCAGTTGGGATATACAGTTGGGGCTGGTCCTCTGTCCTTCCCCTTTTGTCTTTTCTTTTCTTTGCTACATTGCTTTGTCCCCTATTCTATCCATCATTCATCCCTCCAGGCCCTTTTTAGACTATTAAGGGTTTATAGTGAAATGTGCCCATTTGAAATGAAAACAAACTCTGCTGATTTCAGCCATGTCTTTCCCTGACCTGATGGATAATGGTATTAAGCTGCGATAATTGTGCACTAAAGATCTGTGCATTGGTCACAGTTTCTGTTGGGAGGGAACGAATCACACTTTAACTTTCATCAACAAATAAGGACAATGTTTCCAGTGGTTCCACTTCACATGTGCCCCATTACTACTATTATAATCAATGATAAAAGCTTAATAAATGATTATGCTTAATACTAACAACACTGATTGCTGCATTTTTAAGATAAACATATCTATTTCTAAGTGCACACACACACACACATTTTCTATACTTTGAGATCGTTGCATGCACTTTTTTTCTTCCCTACTGTAAATAGTAAAAGAAGCACAGTTGATTCTAAGTAAAACCACACTCTGGGAACCTGACTTCATTCAGTCTCACACACATACATTATATCTGCCACACAGCTAATTTCTTTTCATCTTTTCCCACAAAGTTCATTAGGTTTTGCTGGCGTTGTTGTTTGACTTGCCAAGCCTCTCCACCAAATTGCATTTCTCAGGCATTTCTCTCAGCGTTTGAACTGGAAATATGAAAGGGATCAGGTTTCCACTGGGGGAATTGGTGTGTGTGTGTGTGTGTACAGACAGATGCTACACACTCGCACATACACACACACACACACACACACACTCACACACACACACACACACACACACACACACACACACACACACACACACACACACACATATGGCAAAGCACAGAGAGGTCAGGCTGTAATGTTGTACTCAAAAAGTATTTTTAAGTATATTTTAAATTTATGTCAGTCTGGTTAACGTTCTCAGTAAAAGTCAAAAGGAAGCTGAGTAGTGACAAAGGCTCAAAAGGTTTTTTATTTTTAAAAAGTCAAAAGGACGCTGAGTAGTGACAAAGGCAGTGACAAAGGCTCAAAAGGTTTTTATTTTTACACAAACCTTAAACTTTTTTAAAGTGCAAACTGTGCGGAAAAAAAATTAGTATGAAGCAGCAGAAACTCCAGATGCAAGATTAGAAAGAGAACAATCTCAGATAAACTTGAGTCTTTAATCTTTTCTCATGGTAAGAAATGAAGATGAAAGCTTTATCCATCAATGTGACTGACGGTACATACACTGACATACATGTAGCCATACAGGTGATGCAGAAAAGTAATTGTTTATCTGTGTGTCAAGTAACCACATCTATGGGTCATATGCACATGTTTACGTCAAGATAATAGAGCCTCAACTCACCACACTGCCTCACTAGACCTCGCCTGCTCTCTCTCTCTCTCTCTTTCATCGTGACACCGTTTTGTGGAGGACTCGTGGATCATGGCCAGCTTAAACAGTTTCCTCTCTCTTCCCACCTTCCACCCTCCCACTTGCTGTCACATCAAACCTGACCTTCAGAAAGTGACTGCAGGCCTGCTTCGAACGTGTGTTGTGGTTTTGGCAAATGCCAAAAAAAATGGGTTACGTACATAGGCGATGAGAAAGACAGGCACGAATTCAACTGGAGGAGAACAGATAGTTAAGATTTGATTCCGCAGAATTTGTGCAGATACATACAGGCAGAGAAAAGCACAACTAAGAGGAAGGAGAGGAGCAGAAAAGAAAGGGTGGTACAAAGCTGAAATCTGAACTCCTGCCAAACTATTGTAAGAGTAGCTGCTCCGCCCGCAGCTGTCCTGGTAATCTTTCCCACTGCTCGCTCTCCCTGCACATCTGTCCTCATTCCTCCCCTCCTCTGATGATGATCTGATCACCAAAACAGACGCTTTCCTAGCCTAAGAAAATCTGGCCACACACTAACATAAGGGTACCTCCATGCACAAACACACTGCTGCGTGAAATCTAAGTGTGTATCCAAAGAAAGGGAGAAGCAAGGTGGAAATATAGCCAAGTTGATGCACGCAGGGTGAAATGGAGGAGAAAGGAGGGTACGTTAAATGGAAAATGGCCGTGAGCCAAGTGGCAAAGTGCCCTTTCAGCTGTCTGCTTGTTTTATACACACTCCTCCATCACAAACATCTCATCGCTTAAGACGAGCTTCAGTGTATGTGTGTGTGCGCGCGTGTGTGTGTGTGCACATGTGTACCTGCAATAACTTGTTCCTTTGACCATAAAATGTAAAAGGCTTTGTTTCGCAGAAGGACGGTTGAGGAGCAACTATTTTGTTCGGCAGACAGGATTGGGGACACAGAGACGTGTAATTTAGAGTACAGGCTTGCTTCCTGTCGGAGACTCATAAAGAGGGATGATAACACACTCATGGAGATGGGCCTGTCACAAAGCGCTCAACAAGCCTGCTAATGTGTGTGTGTGTGTGTGTGTGCGTGCTCGTGTGCCTATAAGCGTGCTCATCGGTCAACTCCTCTCCTCCCTGTCTGCGTTCAAAGAAGTGTATTGTTTGCTCTTATCTGTTCATCTGTGCAGAAGGAGTGGAAGAAGTAGAGGAGGAGGAGGTGCAAGTTTGTAGTTAAACCTCCTGTTGCCTCCCTGCTTTAAAGCTGTGATTTATGTTCACCTCTTAACCCTGACAAAGCAGACAAAGACTGCATATTATTGAATGATGAATGTTACTATTGATGGGGAAGCTGGGGTCATGTCAGACTTCAAGAAAACCTCAAGACATGAGTGACAGACGTTTGCAAGAATGCAGATCCTTTCATATAGGATGCAATTGTTTGATTAATATGAAAATATGTGAATGAAGTGTGAGACAATGCACTCCACCAACATCATCAGCACACATAATGTTGGAATATCTTTTGGAAGAATGGTGTTCATTCCTGCATTAAAGAGAGTTTCCGTCTATGCCAAAGAAGTATTAAAGCTGAACAAACTGCGTCATACTACATCACTGTCCCCCACCTGATGAAATTATTTTTGTCAACTTTTTGAGAGGAGTTCACTCCAGGTCAGCAGCAAACTGGGCTGTCACACACCACCATAGTCCCACCATGTGTCCTGAAGCCCATTCTCGCTGCTAGCTAAACAGTCAACAGTCTTTCAGACGGCTACAAAAAGGTGCATAGGCTAATGCATGCAGCTATCTACTCAATTCAAACGGAAAACAGAATTCCATTTTAATTGTGTACAAAATTTGGACTCTATTTAAAAGGCCTAAATATAATGTAATTTCTTAGTGATGTGTTTAAAAGTAGTTTGTCATTTGCATGTCTTAATTTATTTTCAAATAATACCTTATTAGAAAACTGCTCTTTCCCCTCTTACCTGCCCTGCTGGTGTCACTGTTCCAATAATGGATTTTTCCAAAGAAAAGAGAAAAAATATTTCATAAATGATACTGAGATTTTGGTAATGGTTTATTTCGACCAAATTAGTCGTTTTATATTTTGATTTCCCTCTTGCCTCTCATAAATAGAGGAGGAGAAAACTTCTCTGCCTTGATAGACGAGCCTCATCTTGTGATTTCACATTTTAAAAGTCAATACAGCCAATCTCCCAGCATAGATGCTGTCATTAACCTTTATTTTTGTTCATTTTGTCTGATGATGTTGTGATCATGAATTTATCATCAGCTCACCAGCTTGCTATGAATGCTGGTCAACATAGATAGTATTTCTGAGCCAGGATCAAATTTCAGACCCAGTGCATTTTCTTACAATAGACACAAAAAAAAATATTTTAATGAAAACAACTATTTTGTGGATTTGGCTGTGTTCAAACACAGTAGGTGATCTCGGAGAGCAACAGACTCTCTTTTTTCCCCTCACTTTTCTCCTCTTCATTCTCCCTCTCTCTCACAAACTACAAACAGGAAAAACTAGTTTTGCTGTGTATGTGTAGAAATAAAGTTAGAAACAATCTATACCAATGCATGCACATGTTTGCTACTTTGTGTGCTTGGTTTATTTATCAATGTACATAGTTTACCTGTCTGTTCCAGTCCTTTATCTGTCTATGGTTTAGTGCAGGGCAAAATTTTAGATTTTTTTTTTGCTGAGAACAGCTGCCTGCTCTGGCTGAAAGTGATGCTGATGAGAGTAAAGGGTCCAAAACAAGAAGTAGCAAAACACTATCAACACCCATAGAGCTGATGGGAACAGTAGAGTCGGGTCATAGTTCTCTGTGAGTTCTTCACAATCAGTAACTCCATTCACATACAAGCATTTATGGAATCCACTGTTAATATAAAATATTTATTATAGCCACAGTTCTCCTGATTGAAAGATAGTGTGCCATAGTTCATTAAAAATCTACATTTGTGTAAGCACAATAACAGATGTCAGAATGTAAGAAAAGCACAAGTGCATAAAAAAGCTATTAAAGTTACAGTAATGAGGGCAGTTGTGATTAAAATGTGAAGTGCTTCTAGCTGCCAAGCATGAGCCTTTCAGTACAATGTTGGTATGTAACACTATTCAATGGTATAGTACGAGTTTTGTTTCTGCTGTATTTAAGGCTCCCAGCAGAGCAGTAACCACCATGAATGCAATAAAACAAAGACCTCTATTTTAAAAAGAGCTGTGTTTGCTGTTAAAATGCTGGAGTAGTGATCTGTACCTTTTGCCCAGTGTATTCTGTAAATGGTATCAAGTAGATTTTAGTTGCTATTTTGGAAAGAAAGAAAAAGCATGCTCAAAATCCCCCAGCATCCACTACATCCCACCGTGCCTGATAGTCAGTACCCCGACATGAGAAAACCTGGCTGGGTGCAGGCCAGCTGGAGCGGCCCTGAGCTCCTCTGAGAACCAAAGTTACAAAGGCTCACTGTGCTGGAGTGGCACTGAGAACTGCACCCTGGCAGCAGCTCTGACACTTAACCAACGCTGGGCACCACTTGAAAAGACCTGTGATTTTTTTTTTTCTGTCTGCTTTTCACCTCCATCCACCTCTATTTCCTACTGGCGTCACCCTGTCTCAGCCTTGTTGTCTGTCTGACTGTCAGAGTAAACCTATTCGTCTATAAAATACATCATAGGTGGATGTATTTGACAGGCTGGTTGACTCACACGGTCTTTCTTTTTCTGTTTGTTATCTGTCTCTTTTCCCTTGTATCTTCCTCTTTTCATTTCTCTAGCCCCTATTTCACTATCAGACTGATTTGTATCAGTGTTTATCATGTCAGCCACTGCAAAGGACACTAGTTTTCAGAAGGTACTGCGCTTTCGCACAGTAATCTATACAGGCCCCCTGGGGTCGATTGAAAAAAAAAAAAAAAGACCCATGTGTACTCTCGGTTTAGAAATCTCTGCGATGAACTGTGTTCATAATCTGTACCCTTGAATTATAAATCCAGGCCCACAGATTTGTAATGCTCTAAAATGTTTTAATTACTTTAAAGTATTATAATGTAATTAATAATGTTATTATTATTATTATTATTAGTAGTAGTAGTAGTAGTATTAATAATTATTATTATATTTACTGGATAAGCAGTCACACCATCAATGGAAGTCTCATGACACAAAGTTTAAATAACAAGTAAGACAGGGAAGCTAATATTAGCTGCTTCCCCGTTTGAAGCAAAGGTTGGTTTTGGAGTGAAAAGCATAATAAATACAACCCAATGAAAGCTGTGAAAGTCATTTGAGCGCATGGATTGGAAATCTGAGGGAGCAGTTTACATATCTGTGGGCATGGATTTGTAATTCAAGGGCACGAATTATGAATCAAAGCATGGTTTATAAACCAAGAGTACAGATTTACACATCTTTTTTTTTTCTCAGCCGACTTCAGGGAGGCTCCGCTGTAATCCACTGGCAGCCCTGTTTTTCAAACAGACAGACAGAAACAAAATCTTTGAGATGTTCAACCCTGTTTGCACAAGTTTTACATCACAGTCCCCTGGCAACAAGGTGAAGTCATCACCGCGAGACGACTGGACTGAGATCAGGTGCATCGAGGTGGAAGCAGGCCTCTAATCCCATTATAAGAGGCCTAAATGGCACCCACTAACTCACAACAGGGAGGATGGTATTGGGTAGAGTTGATAACAGAGGGGAAATCCCTGCTGAGGTCACACTCCTATTCTAAGGCCTGAGCCCCCCCAGCTCAACCTTGAACTGGGCCCAAGTTAGGTTGTATAAAATTCCCAACCAAAACCCTGTCACAGAGCTTCACTGCCCTACCTGATGCAACCTACTTCACATATAATGTGTGTACAAATGCAGCCTCAGTCTATTTAGTGACTACATTGCAGTGTGCAAGAGCAGAAAACACACGATTCATAGATCTCTTTCATTTGTAACATTTCTTTAAAAATAAAGTGGAGCCCTGTGGGATATCTGTGGCATTTAGCAGGATTTGTGATATCCTATTTCGGTGTAGTAAATCAGGAGTAACACAGAGAGCCAAAGAATGTCTTGGACTGAGTTTCGGGTCTAATCACTTTATCCCTGCTTGTGACCGCATCACTACTGTCCAAAACACCTTAATACAAATACTGTACCGTACTGTAAGAATTAATGCGGCTGAGGCCTTTGAGAGAGCTATAAATATCCATAGTTACCCAGGCAAGTCACATTGTTGCATCGTTCTTGTGCACACTGCCCCTGAATCAGGTGAGTTTGACCATAATCCAAAAACAAACAGCAAATATTTGACTTTCAGTTTGCTATAAAATGTCACAGATAAGCTCAGATCCCACAAAGTGAGGTGATTCTCTGTTAAAAATGTTCCTGTCCCTGTGCCGCTTCTGTTAATGGACAAAGACACTATAGTAAGGTTTTCTCTGGTGAGTCTAAATATTTTAAGACAGAGAAGTGGATAACGTGTCTTACAGTGGACAAATTAGGTCTATATTTTTAATCTGGGATTCAACTTAACTATCTTTGCATTATTGAAGAAACTCCTGAAAGCTGACTTTCAGCAGACTTCTGCCAGCTGTAGTAGTAGGATTTCACTAGATTTTCTACTTCTTGAATACATCTGTACATAATATGAAGCGGACAGCTGTTTATGGGCATGCACAACTTGCAGGGAGCACTTTTACATAAATTAACCTTGAGTTTTGGAACTTTGACCACGTTTCACATAGATACCTAACATCAAAAGAATAGAAACAACAGAAAATCACAAAAAAACCAATATGTTCTGTTTGAAATCTTTTTTCAGATCGGATAAATAAGGTCAGTAGCCTTATTTCTAGCTGTTCTCGTGTCAGTAACATGTGAAGTGAGATCCAGGCCAGCAGTGAGAATCATAAGCTTTTTGAGGGCATTTGTGTATGTTAGTTTACAAAGTGTGTTTGCTGATAGCAGTTCTGTCATGTGGCAAAGCTTGTGTTTGCCTGGACCCTCAGGTGGGCTACACTCCCACCCATACAGACATCAGTAAAAGGGCAGCTCCTGACCCATGACCCCATAAAGGTTTGGGGCAGGTTGGAGGTGACAAGCAGCCACCTTCAGCAGGTTTATGTTCAGTGTGACTTTGTTGTTGTTGTTGTTCTGCTCAGCCTCGTAGGGATGGAGCTGACTGCATCATAAGGGCTATTAGGTCAGTCTAAGGTGTGAAACCACTGACCTGACATCTGAGCCGTTGTCTCTTGTCTTTTTCTTCCCAGCAGACAAATATGGCCCATCGTTGGAAATCAAAGTCGCTCTAACTTATTCTCGCCACCCCATTTCCTCCTCCTCAAATCCTTCGACCGACCTATGTATAAATAAACATGCATACAGGCAGTCGACTCACCTTTCCTCCCCATCATCCCATTAAATAAACATGCTGGGGGAAGCGAGGGGTTAATAGGGCCAAGTTTAGGGAAAAGGAGGAGAAGGGAGGGAGCGATGGAGGCATGGAAGGTGAGCGAGGCCCAAGGGAGCTCATTATACTCAGACAGAGGAGACATTAACATACACACACTATTACACACACTCTGACACACACACACACACACACACACACACACACACACACACACACACACACACACACTCACCTCCCAACTTTTTTTTAATGCACACACAGAGACTTATTACTCTTCACGTGTAACATATGCTGGCTTAAAGCCCCATTAACACACAAAGTTTTATAAGCGTACTTATTGAAAGCAGTAACCCAGAAAACTCACTGGTTCCTGGTGGAGCGAAGCCCGTAAGCTACATTATAACACGAGAAAGGAATATATAGCTGTTTTTCCAGGATATTAAACTATGTGTTGCAAAGATTTGGTGTCTTATATCTGTCATATTAAAGTAGGATATTGCCTGGAGTTTAAGAAAACTTAATGCTCTTGAATGTTTCTTTCAAGTATGTCTGTGTTATTATATTAATATTTCAGTTCTTTTTTTCTCTGCCAGCTTTTTTCTGTGTTAGTTTGGCAGTGTTTATTTACAATTTCTTGTTTTATGATCATCGCTATAATTGATAGTTAACTATGGCTCTGCTCTCCCACTGTTGGATGAACATAAACAAGTACTAAAGCAAAACATGTGTTACTCACTCAGCGCCGCATGTGTGTGTGTGTGTGTGTGTGTGTGTGTGTGTGTGTGTGTGTGTGTGTTTGTTTGTGTGTGTGTGTGTGTGTGTGTGTGTGTGTGTGTGTGTGTGTGTGTGTGTGTGTGTGTGTGTGTGTGTGTGTGTGTGTGTGTGTGTGTGTGTGTGTGTGTGTGTGTACATAACCCGGGGTGTGAGAGCCAGGAAAGCCAGCCTGGTTTCATTATGCTCCAAACTAGACCATTATGGTTAGGGAAAATCATCCAAACCCTAAACAGTTGCTATGGCAACGCCGTGTCACCTCTCTTTTTTCAAACTCCCGCACTCCCCTCATTCGCTTTCTTCCAATTTCATCTCGTCCCTCACCTACGCTGCCTCCACCCATTCTTTACCCCCTCCTCCTTATCCTCCTCCCCCTCTCCTCTCCTCATCACACTGCCACGCACACACTCTCTGTCACACACACACACACACACACACACACACACACACACACACACACACACACACACACACACACACACACACACACACACACACACACACACACACACACACAGACACAAACGTGGCACTCTCTTTTCCCCCAGAGATAGAGTTTCACAGCCACCTTCTCTCTGCCCTCTCACACTGACTGCCCTCCACTTAAAGACAAATAAACCAGTGGAAAAGAACACAGAGGATGAAAAACAGCAACAGGGTTTTGAAATTGATGGGTCTCTATCGTTTTCCTCTGTGCTTTTTTTTGTTCTAAGTTTCTTGTTCCTCAAATGTTTTTTGGCTGTTCCACTTATTTTCCTGTAATGTTCAAGTCAGGTTTCTGTGTAGGGGATAAATAGCACAAATAGTAACTGAATCAGGATAGAAATTGAATCTTGCATCAATAGTATTTTATGTATATCGATATACTTATTTTGGACATTAACATTTTAAACATCACTGATCTGTACAAACTTGTGCTGTGCAGCCAAACTTAGCTGTTCATACCCACAGAACATTATTGTAAATACTAGTGGAGATCCTGATGGTTGCAGTGCTGAATTTTGGGAAAATGTAAAATGATGCACAAAACAACTAGACTATATCTGTTGAATAGTATAATTATTTCACTCAGTGTGAATGTAATCAATGTATTAATGTAATAGGTTTATATCTTGCCAATAATACCTTTTCCATTTCTGTTAACATTGTGTTGTTGTATATATTTCTTTTTGGGCAGCTTTTTTGTTGTATTTTTAATATGTGATGTTTGACATTGTGTTACTTCCAGTGGATATTCTCCTCAGTTGGCTGCAGGCCCTGCTGAGGAAAGGTATGCGTGTAAAACCCAGTCATATGAAGTTTCTGTACTGATGTTATTGTGTTCTACACAACTTTGTCCTCATCTCATTGTTCATCATCCACAAACACAACGCAGCATCAGGCCAGACCAGCCACATCATCATATGGGTTTAATAAAGAACTAGAGCTGATACAGAATATATATGAGAAACTGTCAAACAATGTAGAAGAAGTGTGTTTTCAAATATTAAAGGAATAGTTTAGTCATTTTTGGAAACAGGAGGAAACAGCTAGCCTGACTGTCCAAAGGAAAAGAAAATCAGCACCTCTAAAACTCACTAAATAATCACATCTTGTTTCATTCATCTGTTCAAAAAACGGAAGTGTAAAAATGACACACTGTGGTTTTATGGGGGGTTATGTACCGGACTATTTCTAGTCTGAGCACAGTGACTTCCTGAAGTCACAATCAAACATGATATAACATGAATTAGTGAGCTTCAGAGGTGCCTGTAGATGGGTGTTGTTACTTTGGACACCTTTGCTAGTTGTCTCCTCCCGTTTCCAGTCTTTATGCTAAGCTAAGCTAACCAGCTGCTGGATATAGCTTCATATTTAACTGGCATTTATGAGAGTGGTATCAGTGTTCACATCTAAGTTGCTGCAAGTAAGTAAACGCATATTTCCCAAAATGTCAAACTCTTCCTTTAAGGCTACCCACATAGAAAACTGCATGTTATAGGTTTAAAATGTAGAAATCAATGTGAGCACTGAGAGAGTGCACACACCTGCACACATGCTGAAAACATAATTAATGACTTAAAGTGGTTTTAGCAGTGCTGTGCTTTAGAGCTGGTGGTCTGTGATTCGTATTGGTTTGTGTTTGATGTCTCCTCTTAATGGCAATGTCCCCTGCATTATGATCACACACATACAGAGGCACACTTTATTACAAGGGTAGCCATTTGCCTTGTCACCATGATAAAGCTGTTGGCGCTCTACAGGGGTTGTTTTAAAGCCCAGACACCCTTAGCCATTACTCAGGTGATATGGCAGCGGCTGGTGATCAATGTGTCTCTAATAGAGCGAATAGGGGGGGAGCAAAAAGGTAGAGAAAGACAGTGATATTGATAGAGAGAGATAAAGATAAGCACAGAGACTGATTGCACTTTTACCTTCTCATTCATCACCTAGTTCTTATAGAGCACTAACTGGCCCCAACCTGCTCTCCAGTAATAGCCTGTCTGGATGCTGTATTTATGAGGTGCCATCAAAACAATGGCATTTATCTAGGCACTCGGATCATACGCTTTCATCATTTTTATCATTATATCTTCATCTATGTGTGTGTGTACAGGCACGTACGTGTGTGTGTGAGCCTGATGAAAGGTCTGTTGACCCATGCTTTAACAGGCACGATGAAAGCTGAAGGGTGAGTGTCGACTGTGAGACGGTTAATGCTGCTTAAAGTTCAGCCAAATCCTAAGGTCTACACGCTTGTTTCTGTTTGTGTGTCTGACCTTCAATCTGTTCATCTATATTACTGTCTATCACTACCTCTGTGTGAGTGTTACTTGGTAAGTTCTTACACAGAAATGTCTGCAGGTTTTGCAGCAGTGACAGAATGAAACCACAGTGAATCATAAAAAGGATTAATGCGCACCACGAATAAGGACGAAACAAAGAGAGGGACTTCACTGTGCAGTGTTTTGTCTGTGCATGGGAAAGGGAAGCTGAAGAAGCAAAAAAAAACTTTGATAAGCAGGGGTTGTGTGAGAGGGGGAGGTGCTAGTGTGTGTCTGTGTGTGAGAGTGTGCTTAAGTGTGTTGTGTGGGAGATGTTGAGAGCGGGGAGAGCGAGAGTGCCAGGCGATGTAGGAGGGAGAGAGAGTGAGTGCGCGTCTGGAAAGCATCAAGCCGTGGCTCGACATATGTGCATGAACGTGCACATGTGTGAGTTGTGTAGCTCCTCTGGTCTCTGGCTTGTTAACCTGCAGGTCACAGGCAGCTTCAGGTGATGAAGTCAATGCCTGGCACACAGTATGGGAATAATGACCTCTTCCATAGCAAGCACATGCTCATGAATAAGCACACACATATAAACATGCATACATACAGAGTGTGTGCTCATGGGCTTCTAGTGCTTTTACCTCTCCATGTCAGGACCTGCAACACCTTCAAAGGAATAGTTTGACAATTTGGGAAATATGCCTATTTGTTTTAAAGATGAGAAGATCTCATCTCATCTCAAGATACCACTCTTGTGTCTTAGCTTAGCTTAAAAGACTAGAACGAAAGTAACCAAATCTGCCTACCAGCAGCCCTAAAGCTTTCCAAATAACATGTTTGTTTATTCTGTACAAAAACCAAACTGTAAAAATGATCATTTGTGGTTTTACAGGTGGTTATGTGCCTGACTATTTCTTGGGCGGGTGCAGTGACTTCCTGGAGTCTTGTCACCATGATTGCCAAGCCAAACCACAACCTGATCATTTAATACTTTTGTACAGAGTAAACAAATTAAACACTAAGTTGTAATAGTCAGTGAGATTTAGAAGTGCTGGTAGGTGAGTTTTATTTCTTTTGGATGGAGCCAGACAGAGCCTGCACGTCTTCTTGTTTCCAGCCTTATGCTCATCTAAACTAACCAGCTGCTGGTTGCAGCTTCATATTTATTCTACACCTACACATGACTGATATCGATCTTATTATCTAACTCTTGTAAGTTGTAAGATACTCTCATTAAGATGACTGTTACTGTAGCAACTAGTAGAGAGATAGTTGTACATGGTGCATATTCTCGAAAACTGCAGCCTGGCTTATTTTAGAGAAAACCATCTTCTCTGAGACAAGACAAGTTTAGTGGGAGGCCACTCCTTTCAGGACAGTGTTTATGTCTTTGATCAGCAGCATGTGTGTGTGTGTGTGTGTGTGTTACAGAGAGCAGCAGAGAGAGAGACCAGCAGCTGGTATTGTGTTTGTGTTTTGTCCTGTGAGACCTGGCCTGGGCTGGTGTTGTATTACATGCACTAGTGCTGGGGCGAGTTGGCTCGATAGCCAAGAAGTGAGGGGTGACAGATGAACAGGAGAGGGAGGTGGGGTGGCAGGAGGGGGTGAGGGGGGAGTAGGGTTGGTACCGGGCAATTAAGCCAGCATCTGACACCCAAAGTACTTCTCATGCTCTGGCACAGGCTATTGTAGTCTGGAATTTGAGAAATGCATTTGATCAGTACGGTGTGTCTGTGTGGGTGTTATTTTGGACGACTCCTGGGGACAAAACAGCCACCAGAGAAGGGAAAGGCAGAATAGATAGAGGAGATGGAGGGCAAGGGTTATCTGATGAATAAATGTACTTTTATCACACTTTTGAGAACCCAGCATCCAGCTCTTTCTTGTAGGGTTGAATGCAGACCTTGTTCTACAAGATAAAAGCTCTGCAAACTAACAAGATACAAACACAATATTGCACTGTTTGACTAACCTTCATGGGGCGAGTCTGTTAAGTCAGAAACTGATTGAAAAGGAAAGAAAACTGTAACATTCCAGCTCTCATTGTGTCGATGACAGGATTTAAAAGAAGGAGGGCCCAAAGATTTTTTATCTGGCTCTGCAAACTCTGCGCCTCCCTCCTCACTCAAAGGGAATCCCATCTTTTCTCTTTGACCTCAGCATTCCTCAGACTCAGGAGTGAATTCAAGGCCAAGGTGTGTGCGTGCGTGAGATCAGTGTTCACCTTCAGATGCCTTAAAGTAATTAATACGATCCTCAGCCAGGCAGTTTTGAGGGTTGAATAACTCAAAGGGGAAATCTACACCTCAGTCCTGGCTTCAGTTTCTCATCTACAGTTGATGCCGACCTGCTGAGATGAGTTTACTGCAGCTGAAAAATGAGCATCAGTTCAGTCTGTCACCTCTTTGTGAAATATAGAGATGTTGTGATGCTTTATAGACTTATACCCACATACCCCTGTGAATATTTATTACATTAATTTTGCTTTAACTTTTCCCCCCCAGCTAAACTGACATTAAAATTAAGTCAATTTTATTATTCTCAAAAAATGTTAGACATCACGTGTTATAGCTTGTGCTGTTTGCACGATTAATCATATTCAAGCGAACTAACACCTTGACAACACACAAATGTTAAGTTATTTATAGATAACATTAAGTTATCTTTATATCCTTTTGAGTTGTGCAGCAAGAGGATGTTGAAAATATTGAAGTATCTGAGTAATGGCACATTTAATAGCCTCAACACTGAGCATACATCAAACAGAACTATCAATTTAAAAGACTAATCCACAGTACATTAAAACATTTAGACAGCTTGAGCATTAGCCTGTAATGCCGAGTTGGCAAAAAAAGATTAAAAAGGCAGAGTAAAGGGAGGAGGTTTTGCAGTTTTCTTATTTACAATGAAATCTGCCTGAACAAAAAGGGTGAAAGTAGATTTCAATTTAATGTGGCTAGCCTTCTGTTTACTTAATGTAAATAGTCATTTCAGTACATGTGGTACCACTCCCTATCGCTGAAAGTGTTTAGAGCAGGTTGGTGCCTTCACACTAATGGCTGTCAGGAGGATACCATCAGTGGATCACTGTGCATGTAGTGCCACTTATTGAAATAAAACGTAACTGCAGCAACAACAGCATGGCAGCCTGTTATTTTCGTTTCAGGTTGAAGGAGGACACCTAGTGTTACAGCGAGTTACAGCAGATGTAGTAGTTACCAAACTTCCTCTTCCTCTGTTGTGCAGAATGTAGCGTGTGAAAAGCCTCAAAGACTCAAGACTCAATGTGTGAAAAGTCAATTTATTACGGGAAGGTAAACAAGGCACTGTACAATGATACTATTAACATTGCTGGTTTGCTGCTGGAAAACATTGGGTGAGTAGAAATGTACACAAGTCACCAAACCAGTTAAGTGCATCTAAGCTTTTGGTCAACTTTATGTGTGAATTATCGTTTAGAGACTGCCGAGTCACAGAGCAGTAAACTAGAGGAGGATGCGGTTTTTAGTGTGTCTTCAGGGCTGGGTGAAGCGCAGGTATTTCTTCCCAGAGGGCACCTCTTTAGTGGTCACACCGTTGGGGAAGAGAGCAGCAGCTTCAGCATCGGAGAGAGAGGGAATCACCATGACTTTGTCACCAGGCTGAGAGATATGTGAGAAACAGGAAGTGTATTTAAAATTGAGATACGTTTCTTTTTTTGGATTGTCACCAGTGTTTAAATCTTCCTTCATTTACTGTAGTGACTAGTCTGTTTTCTACATTGATTTTCAGTATTTTAGCAGAAGTGGGGCCTATAATTGTTGTAACTTGAACTCTGATCATACAAATAACATTACTGATCTAGCGGTTTCCATTAGATTATAAAGTTGATGTTAGTCGAGTTCATAAGTTACATCATCTGTCTGTAAAGAGGGCATGCATCTATGTTTGTTTCCTATAATAACTCAGACATGTGACTGATAGGAAGACATGATGATTCAGCTGTGTACCTTCCAGTCAACAGGAGTGGCGACCTTCTTCTGTGCAGTGAGCTGCAGAGAGTCGATGACTCTGAGCAACTCGTCAAAATTCCTTCCTGTGGTTGCAGGGTAGAGGATGGACAGCTTCAGCTTCTTGTCTGGGCCAATCACAAAGACCTGAAGAGGGTTAAGATGATAACAGTTCAACACAAGATCCAGGACATACTACAGTTTTACTCTTGTCACTTTGTTATCCATTTTCATGTACAGAATCAGGTGTGGTAGTTTTAGACTGCTGAATGTTGCAACATGAGTGTACCATTACATTACAGCCTACAACCTGCCTGTCTCACACAAAGGCATCATTCTGCTCTGATTTGATTGGCTCCCTAATAAATGTGGGTATCTGCAGCTAAATTTGAGAAAAAAGACCAAAGCCCGTTCAGTGACATTAAGGTCTTACCAGGGCCAATTATCCTTAAAGAGGCAAATTTCAAATCAGCCATTTCTTTTGGCTTTTGTCTCACTACAATAACATCCTCTTTACACATCAAGGGGGTAGTGTAGTGATGTAATTTAAAATACAGACAGAGGCCATTTGCACAAGTGTAACACTGAGGATGTGCCTCTTACACAGCGAGCAGTGAGGGGCATTCCATCCTTGTCTCTCTCATCAGGGTCCAACATGCCCAGCTGCACCGCCAGCTCTCTCTTGTCATCAGCGATGATGGGGAAGGGAAGAGTGCTTTCAGCCGCATTGCTGAAGGCCATCACATCCTATGGATCGGGAAGGAACACACAGTTATTGTTAGTGGGTGCATTTCATCATCCTCAGTTAATAAATCTCATCATGCTGACAGCTACGTCCATCATTGCACCACATGTGTTTTGTGCAATACAATACATGCTCAGAGAGAGAAAACACTTTCTCAGCACACTCAAAAAATACATACAGCTGTTTTCCACTTTTTTTTCGGTAAGGAAGAGGTAGGAAGATTTAAATAATAACAAATCAAACAAAAAGTGAAATACAATATACATTGTCATATGCATATATTATCATGAATGCATTCTCAAAAAAAGACAGCGCTTTGTGTTAAGTTCCAGGCATTAATAAACATCTACACATAGGTATTCTTATATTTCCGCACCAGTCCACGTTGTCATTTGGAGCAAGTGGGAGCTTTTATTGTGAATATATAGGAAGTGTTGTTATTGTGAATGTGGCCATGGCCAATAAGTTAGTTGTTAAGTAACTTTTAAAAGGCTGTTTTTTTGTTAAGTAACACTTTGCAGGTCTATGCTGCCCTCTGCTGGATAACACTAAAATGCAACACACCGCCTCACTGTTTTCTGTGTTGTGATTAGATTTCAATGTGGCATGGAAAATCCATATGACAATGAAAAAACTATTATTAATTTGGTAATTAAAGACAAATAGCAAATATTGTCCTCTTAACATGTTTTTCCATGTAATTATGACAGTAAATGCATATATAAAAAGGACATGCATATATCAATGTGTATTTCACTTTATTCCATTTGTTTTTATTTTACGCATTTTTTTATTTTAGACATTTTTGAATCTTCCATACAACTGCTTTAAAAATTGAAACCCAAACAGTGTGTCTAACTAATACTACTCCCTCTTGGGCCAATCACTGGCCTTTAAGAGGAGGCGTTGTTATAACGGAGCAACCCAGTTACAAGCCAATCACAAGAAGAGTCCCGCCTTTGTTAGAGGGATCCCATGAATACTTGACCCCTCAGTTCCTGCCAAATACCACATACATGCACAATTAAAATGTAACTCAGAGTGAGAGGCAAGCAAGAGATACGTTTTATAACTACCTTTACAGATGGATAAAATGTAACTCAACAGATCAACAGGGTGATAGACTCTGGGACAAGAAATAGAGGTACTACAAAGATCCTCTCTACAAGATAGAAACAGGTTGAGTTTGAAGATGATTACCATTTAATTGATTTACTTGACTTAGACTTAGACTTTGACTTGGCTGTCAAGATAGTAAGGCTTTAAAATGTCTTAGTTTTGAGATAATTACTATAATTGTCACTACACCCACAGTAACCTGAGCAGTTCAACAAAACCATCCATTCACTTCTCACACACACCACACAGATGGACACACTATTAAAATATACAATATATACATATATGTGTGTGTTTTTGTGCATCCTTAACCTTGCTCCAGTTGCGGTGATCCTCAACACTGTCAACTGACAAGGCGATCATCTTCACGCCACGCTTCTTGAACTCATCGCTGACCTTAGCGGCACAGGCGAGCTCAGTAGTGCAGACGGGAGTGAAGTCCCTTGGGTGGGAGAACAGAACCCCCCATCTACAGATTAAAGATGAAATGGATGTATGTTAATGATGTGATAAGATCTGTTGAACATGTTTTGTACATAAACCTAGCCTAGAATCATTTTGTCCAAAGTGCCATACAATGAGCCTCTCGTTCACCCATTTACACACATGGAAATCTACCATGCACAGGCCGAAACATACCAAAGCACCAAAACTGTATTGGCGAAGAAGCAAATAAGGTAATTGTCATACTGCAGTTTACTCCTGCATCCCTGTTAAAGACTAACCTTCCATAAAACTCGGTTTTATGGGCAGCCATGTCACATCATTCAATACTAAAGTTCAAGCAACCACACGCTGACTGAAATAACACTAAAAAAAGTCTCATTTCTTGTGGAGTGGCCAACCAAGACACTTACACGCTTGAAGTGTCTTAGCTTATGTATTCATCCTGTCTTAAATGCACCCATGTTCCCTGTTAGGGACCAAACTTTCAACAAGATTTAAAGAGAGGCAAGATACAGATACTCTGAAAAGCACAAGGAGTGGAAGTTAAGACATAAGAAGAAGAATTGGCTAAAAAAAAGACAGACGATTATGTCTTGGGAGAGGAAATTCCAGCCACAGATTGAAGCAACAGGTGTCTGTGAAAGTGGAAAAACTCACGCTCAAGACATTAAACCCAGCTGTGCTCTACTGGGGATGTTCAGAGTATTTGACAAGGAGTCCTAAAGGGGAAGGCAGACATGATTTTCAGCGTGTAACATTTGGAATTCATCTCTGATTCACATGGATTTTCGCTTCATATGATTTGTGTGGATTTAGTCTTTAGTGTGTTGTAACTAATCATCACATGACAGAGGCAACAAAAGAGCTTTGCTCCTCCCGAGCATTGTGATCACCTGACCATGGGGTGACCAGAAGCTTGGATTAGATTGGAAACAAATACAACAGAAGAGGAAAAAATGCTGGACACTGACAGTTTATAACAGGAATGTGCTCAGAGGTTGGTGTTGCTTTTAACATCCACAAGAAGTGAAAAACTAAGACGGTCCACTCATTGGCTATTTAAGGACAACTGATACTTCCCCAAAACAATGTTTTTCTTTTTCTGTACACACCACTTGTAGGATTTAAAGGGTGGCTGTATTATGTTTGTAGTTTGCTCTGCTGGGGTGACACTCAACCATCCATTGCTGAAAGAGCTTAATGAGCTGTGAAAGCTGGGATTTCAACAGATGGTTGCTTCTCACAAGCATCTATTCCAGTATTTTTTTTTCCACTAAAGGAAAGTATTTATGCAATCACCATGACTGGGCAAAACCTTGATGCTGATAAGCATATAAGGGCCTGGGTCAGAAAGCAGGTTCAACAAACGGAGTCCAACCCTGAACTCTGAGTTGATGAACCCCAAGATGAGATGAGATGGGATGGGATGGGTTCCAGAGCAACTGTGCACAGTCTGTTCAATTAACCCTGAGAATGAAGCATATGTGTGATGAATGAGAAAAAAGACGATCGGAGCACATTTATCTTTAGAATAAAAGAGCCTGAGTAAGAGCTGGAAAAGTGTCCATGTGTTAAAGTAACATTTTATTCAGTGCTGTCCATCAATCCATCATAAAAAAACTGGAATCTGACTGTATCAGGCTGCAGCTACATCATCACATCCGAAAATATATTCATTTAACTTTAATCTGACGGGGTAAAAATCACAGGAGGCAGCAACTGAAGATGAGATATATAGTTCAAGATTTAAAAAAAAAATACAGATCAAAGACGCTGACGTGTTTAGTGATTTGCAATTGAAAAGGTGTCGAGATTAAAATGCAGTCGATTTGCATCTCGGCTCAACAGCATTCAGTAATGCTGCTCCATCCTGCTCACTCAGAAAATATTAAAAAATACAATTATTCATTGATCCTATGTGTCTAAAGCCTCATACCTCTTTTGTATTTAAACTGAGATTACACATTATGTTCAGTAAACATTTCAGTGCAGGAGCTGCTGTAATAAAATGACAGAGTCACAGTGTTATAAGAGCTTTTATTCTGAGCTGAGGGTGACTGAGAGATCAACTTTAGAAAGTCCTTGAGTTAAAACACTAATATCCAACCAGATTTAGCTTGCGACAGACAGTAATGAATGTGCTGAATGTGCACTGAAATAACGAGGAACTGAAACAACATGTCTGGTTCTGTAAGAGGGAAGAGACAGAGAAAGACTCAGGGTTTGTTGAAGAAAACCTGCAAGCGAGCAGGTTAGCTTTCCGAACTTTCTCTCATTTTAAACTCAGAGTTTGCACTAATCCTGCTTTCTGAAACAGGGCCCAGGTTATGTTTGTTCAGACCAGTGACCAGTAGGATGACCAGTAACAATGTCGCAACACCATATCTGCTTACTCACTGTGTGCCCAGCCTTCAGGACACAGAATTCATTCTCACTGTATCAGCCTGTAGCCTATATTAAATTTTAAATATATTTGTTCAGCTTTAATCCAACTGGGACAAAACACAGGAGGCAGCAACTGCAGATGAAAAATAAGATTCAAAAAGTATATAGATCAAAGACAAAGATATGACTGGAAGGAAAGGAAATCATTGATTCATTTATCAGTTATAGTGTGAATTAAATATTAACCACATGGTCTGTAAAAAGTTAGACAATAGTTAAAATGTGTTTTTTCCACAGGCCAATGTGACATATCTAGTTTTTGTCTGGCCAAGAGAGTCCAAAATCCAAAAAGATTTGTTTGGTGTTTTTGCTTCATTAATGACTCAAACTGATAATGAACTGTTCCGTAGAGTTCTGATTGACTGTTTGTTTCAGCTCTAGGTGGATGATACAGTCTTAAAGTAGTATTGAGTAACTCTGATATAGTTTTAGAAAAAAGACAAAACCCACTAAATCTAACAGTCACCAGTTTGAATATCACACAAAAAGCACTTCAGTAGAGTTAGTGGACCATCACATGCTTTGTGTGTGCGTGATATAAAGCATGTAACATCCCCCTTTTCTCTCTGGTGTTTTGAAAGAGCCGAGGCTAGGAGCCAACACGGGGGTGTAACCACTGAAGCACAGGTCCAAGTTCACACACACACACACACAAACAATACTCTCCTTGTCCTGACTGTGCTCATGCCCTTCAATGAACTGGTCAGAGAGAAAAAGAGAAAACAGTTGCTTTCAACTGAAAGTGAGCTAGAATATAAACTAACTCTTTATTAGTGTGTAGCTAGAGCAAGTTGCATCCAATCACACATGGACGTTTCATTGGACTACAATTGTGGTAGCATGTGCATTATATTACATTTACGTACAAAAAGCCTCTGATTTTAAGGAAGATGTATTTTACTTAAGTATTTCTATTAATATGCTACATTTCAGAGAGAAATATTGAGTCTTGTTTTTGTAGCAGTGCATTTATTTAACAGCAGATTATGATTTTATAAAAATAACAAACATGTGATCATGACATGTGATGCAGTGTTATAGAGTTAGGGACTTTAAGTATGAATGCATTGATTGTTATGATCTAATAATACAACAATGGCACATTGTAGTCTTACTTCTGATACTTTAAGTTAATTTGATAGTTTTATATGTAACATTTTGAATGCAGGACTAGTTTAGTATTTTTATGTTGTGGCATTGCATTTTTTTTTTTAACTTTAGAAAAATACTCTGAACAGCTAAAGTGTTAATTCATGTATCTAATCTCACAGAGTCACCCTTGTGTAACCTCATCTGTGGGAGCCAGCAGGTGTCGCAGCTCTCACTGCGGGGTTCAGGTCTCTAAACCACGCGGCTTGGCTTCTGAATGCAGACTGATTCATTCTTTATCGGATCAAAATCTCAAACTCCGCAGCCTGACAATAGGCCTCCACATGCAGCTGCCGTGGCGCAGTCATATGTTGCAATGCATCCAGCGCTTTCATTGACTCGCCATACAAAAATAAGTTCTATTGTAATGTGTGTATGTGACGCTTGAACACTTACGAGCTGCCCAGGAAATCGTGAAACTTGATCCTGCCGATGGTGGTGTCGGCGTCGAAGTTGGGGAACACGTCTCCCAGCAGAAGTCCAGGCATGGTGGTCTCTTCTCTGCAGCTCTCACACTCACACAGGAGAGGAAAGTGGTTAGTCTGTGATCAGACTAGTTATCACACGGAGAGAGGCGGGGCTCACTTCCTTGGTTACACCGACCAACCAGAGCACACTCTCCAAAAAAACAAAAACATTTCACAACTTTATTAAATGAACAATAACATTAAAAATGAAATAACTCAGCACAAAAGCAGGAAAAAAACACCTTATTTATGCGAGTAAAAAAAAATACGTTCAGAACTGAATTTTTTTTTTTTTTTTTTTTTTTTACAAAAGAATCATGTAAATTTTGATTTGAAACTTTTATTTCGAATGTGTGAAAGACAAAACAAACATGAAACAAGAAAACACAATGGCATTTATACATACATACAAACAGTGAACTTACACAGAACAGTAATCATGATGCAATGCAAGATTGTCAACCACATCGGAAAGGGAGTGGGAAGAAGTGAACACTTATTAAATCCCACCCCTACTACAGTTTCATCAGTTTGGTTAAAGAATATTTTAGTCTATATTTTTAATAATGTTCCCTTTAATTACGTAAGTTTAGCATTTTCTAGAATAACAGCTTCCTCATATATATGAATATATAACCTATATAATGATTATTTCCTATACTAATGCACATAATTTGACACTAGTTCACCATCATACAATTTCTTACTAATATATATTATATGTAATGTCAATATATACATCTATATTTATTGTAATCAATAAATAAATCATTGCTACATTTGTTTATCAAAAACATACATACATACATACATACATACATACATACATACATACATACATACATACATACATACATACATACATACATACATACATACATACATACATACATACATACATACATACATACATACATACATACATACACATCCCCATATATACATACACATCCACATATGTACACACATACATAGATATACTTACATACATCTAAACATAGGCTACATACACACACATACAAACAAAGGGCGCCTTAGTTAGTTAAACACCTCCATCCCTGTACCTCATAAAAATAATCTCTTTGTACCTCCTTTTAAACTGCATTATGTGATTGAGCTTCACATTCAGACTGTTCCATAATCTGTGTGAAGTGAATATTCTAAGAAATTGCTCATATGCAAAATCAACGTCTTCATTTTGATATATATCATCCCTGTTCTGTGCCAGTAAGCCATTTTTAAAAGCATTTATTGTTTCCTCTGTTCTCACTCGCCTTTATATTTTTTCCCTATCCAACTTATGAATCCTATAGTTTGTCATATACTGTAAAAACTGGTAGGTGATAACTGATATCATTTATTAATAACCTACTAGCTGCATTGTTTTCTATGTCTTTGGTGAATATATTGTCTATGAGAGTGGCACAATGTGTTATGATTCTGCTGGGTCTGGTCATTTTCAGGTACAAGCTCATACTAAACATTGTGTTAATAAATGCATTTTCATTCATCAGTTATTTTGTGTTTATTCTGGTTTCAAATCTTTTTTATTATTATTGCCACAAGGAATATAAAAGTAACAATGATACATTGAAGATGAATATCACAACAGTAACAAAAATGCCCTCCACAAAACTTACATAGAAGAAAAAAGATTTACAGAAATCTTGAGGTAGAACATTGACCCCACCTGATTTAAGCTTAAATTAGGCTAAATTATGGTTCTGCGTCGGAACTACGTCGTAGCTACGCCGGTGCCCTGACGCCGACGTAGTCCGCGTCGAGGGAACGCGTTGCTCTGCAATTCACCGCCATGCCGCTAGGGGGTGTGACTGTGTGTGTGTGTGTGTGTGTGTGTGTGTGTGTGTGTGTGTGTGTGTGTGTGTGTGTGTGTGTGTGTGTGTGTGTGTGTGTGTGTGTGTGTGTGTGTGTGTGTGTGCGTGTGTGTGTGTGTGTGTGGTTTCAGAGGAGTCATATCCGTATCCTTGTTTATCTTCCGGTCACAGTAGACAATGGCGACTGAGGTAGAGCGTGTGTGTTTGGAGTTGGAGCTCCTCGATCTTGAGGAAGAAATTATTGTATTACTAATGTTGTGGCGCAGGCGACAGAAAAGACGTTTGCGGAGGTGGTCTGTACGACCATTAAACCAGTCGAGGCAGAGAACGGGTGAATTTACCGCACTGGTTCGCCCACTGAGAGACCTGGATGAAGAGATCTGAGGTCTGCAAAGCATTGTGGAGGTCTCTACAGTCTGAATTTCTTCCATGTCCTTCACCCGGCCAGTGGGAAGCTGTTGCTGCAGACTTTTGGCGATTGTGGAACTTCCCGAACTGTGTAGGAAGCCTCGACGGGAAGCATGTCAACATCAAGAGTAATCACTCCATTGTTCTGATGGAAACGTGTGATGCTAGGTATCGCTTCACCATGGTGGACATGGGTGGCTATGAAAGGGAAAGCGACGGGGGCATTGTCAAAGAGAGCAAATTTGGTTCAATGCTGCTTGACCACGAGCCCAATCTGCCCCCACCAGCAAAACTCCCCGGAACAGATGTCCAGATCCCCCATGTGATTGTTGGTGATGCTGACTTCCCCCTACACTGCAATCTCATGCGTCCCTTCCCAGGTATGACACAGACAATTTCACACTTTATTTTCTGTGTTTTGTTGTAATGCACATGATTGTCACACAACATTGTTCTATTTATTAATTATTACTCTGTATATTTTCCTGTGCAGGGACAAATCTGAGCACGGAGAAGCAGACCTTCAATTACCTTCTTTCCAGAGCCAGGCAGGTAACAGAAAATATGTTTGGAATCATGGCAGCAAGGTGGAGGGTTCTTGGGCGACCAGTTGAGTTCCAGCCAGACAAGGCGGTGGATGTTGTGAAGGCATGTGTTGTCCTGCACAACTACCTGGCCTACAACGACGAACTGAACACACCCGATAACAGGTACATACCACCAAGCTTTGCAGACTCCGATTCAAGTGGATCAGTAGAGCCTGGGGAGTGGCGAAGACTGGTAGCAGGGGACTCAAATCTGGTGGGACCCATAGATCCCTCACAGATGTCAAGGCGCCATTCCACCAGAGCAGCCCAGGCTGTCCGCAACGATTTGACTGCCTTCTTTATGTCACCTCAAGGACTGGTGCCTAGGCAGAACGACATACTGTAGTGTGCCGTGGCACTCTTGGATAATACAGATTTGGGCAGCATGACTTTGAAGTCTGTAGAATACTGCAGTAAATTGCAATCATTCCTTAATACAGCTCGGGCTGTTCATCATTTGTTTTGTAAATACATGTTTTGTGAATGGTGTACAGTTTAACTACCTTGTGAGTGTGAATAAATTTCAGTCATGAAACACATGTGTATGTAAACTCAAGAACAAGTGAGCCTATTAATAGGCATATGAATATATAGATGTGTATCTAAAGCTTAAATCTATTTACACAAAAGTAAAAGCTTAGTAAAAGAAGAATTTATGGCAGAGCTGTTGTATTGGATTGCATTAGATTGCACAGGTGTACTGATGAAGTGGCCGAAGTGCATACATGAAATTCTCAGTCAGAATCAGATTGAGTGGTCTTTATTGCATTTTGCAATGAAAAAGTACTGAAAAATAGAACAAAAATTGCTATTTAATAAAATAAACTATTACCAATACAGGAATGTATGTGTGCAAGACTGCAAGTGGTCCATTGCAAGTAAATAGGTACAATAAAATAACTATATACATTGTTAAACAGAGTGCAAATTCAGCCACATGTGGCTTTGAAAAAATAAACAAGTTAAATACACACACGCAAATTCAGCCACATGTGGCTTTGAAAAAAGTTCAATTGTCAATGCTGCTTCACGCAGTTATACAGAGTCTGAATAACTTTCAGCAATCAGCTGAGTGACTCTAATTATTAAGTATGGTAAAATAAAGATGGAACTGTATGCTATGCTCTTTGCAGTTATTAAATCTCAACCAGATATTTGAACGGACAGAGGGAAGACACAAGCTTTGCTTCTTTTATATATTGTATTAATACACAGACATCCATACATAACCCATCAATGTTGTGGAGAGTGATGGTGCGCCCCAAGCAGTGCCTAGGAGGTGAACCTCTCTTGCGTCTACAGTTTCCTCTTCCAGAGACAGAAGCAAAAAATCTTTAAAAAAAAGAAAAAAGAGTAGGCTCATTAAAGCATTATAAAACACAATTAATACAAAGTCGACAGAAGTAAAATACAATTTCCGCTGTTTGAACTATTACCAACAGTGGTTTGGGCAAAATAAATCCTTAATTCAAGGCATTGGACGTTTAGCTAAATAAAGTGCCTTTTACGATAATTAAATCACTACTCTTTTGACTGGAGCTTGGCTACATGGAGGGCTCTTTCTGGTTAAAAAGGAAGGAAAATGATCACACTTCAGTTACCTAACATGTCAAACATAGTTAATTCACTTTCGGTACTCACACTGATGTCGCCCATCTATGCATAAATATTGGAATCTTCTTCTTCTTTGAAATTGGATTGCGGTTGGCAAATCAGCTTACGGTGCATTACCGCCACCTACCGGGCTGGAGTGTAAGTGTCGCAAAAACAAATGTGGTCCTGAACTGTCCTATTAAGGACAAAACAATATATTCAAACATTGATTTTACTGTGCAGGTAAATATTTTACAATAAGAGTTAAAGTATTATGGAAAAAATGTCCATTATGGAATAATAAATATTATGAAAAAACAACAACAAAAAATGAATTGATCCTCCAAGTATATTATTAACATTATCCACTTTTTATATAGAAATAATTACAGCAATTATCCACCAAACCATAAAGTTGTTTTTTATTTTTTATTTATTTCATTTTAAGGGTCAATGCACAGCACATAGTCAGAATAAATCACTCAAATCTACATTTATGGTAAAAACTCAATTTCCCAAGTTGCTTTGCAGTGAGGACAACAAAGATGGCGATTCAGCTCGGCGTTACTGGACGTGCAGTGAATTGTCAAACGTACAACAGATGAGCTAAAGGACCGACAAGCCTCACAGCACTGCAGAAACCCCTCCACTGTGGTGCAGCGACAGCACACTGACCTGCCTGCGTCGGTAACTTAAGAGACTAGATGCCCTCTCCGAAAGCCAAAAACCCCGGTCGCGGTGGAGGAAGCCCAGTGTTTGGCAGCTCCAACGGCCGCTACGAGTTCATGTCGCTGACAAAGCCGCTGAACCGTTCCTCCCCGCCGCCTCACCTCCTCCAGAGGCAGGGCTCCGACCCGAACACCGCCCGGCTCCGAGCCTCGGAGAGCCCCACTCGGCGCCGGGGCTCCAGCTCCTCCACCGGGAGCGGTCAGGGGATGGCGGAAGAGGACGGTATACGGATCAACCCCTCTTTCATCCGCGTAGCGCTGAGCTCGCTGCTCGCCATCGACCTGTGGCTGTCAAAGCGACTGGGGGTGTGTGCCTGTGAGGACTCGTCCTGGGGCAGCGTGCGCCCGCTAATGAAACTGATAGAGATATCGGGACATGGTATCCCTTGGCTGGCTGGCACCGCTTACTGTCTGTACAAGAGTGACAGTGCTGCAGGACAAGAAGTCATGCTCAACCTCTTCATGGGTAAAAACACTGCTGCTTATGTTCCTGCATGTGTTGACAGTGCACTCACTTACCGACTGGGAATGCACACACACATACGCACTTATACATACTAAGGCCACTTTTGGGGACATTACATAGACTTATATTAATTTCGTGGAGACTTAGCCTAACCCTAACCTTGACCACTGACCCAAAAATCAGCTTTTTCTCAATTGGCTTCACAGTTTTTGTCCCCAGTTGGAAAAGCCGTCCCCAATTAACTGGTCTATAATCTGCAATGTGTTCCCAAAAGTAGGCTCAGTCAAGTCCGACACACACAAATCTTTTCTCATGTCTATGCAGACAAGTTTCTTGGCACTGCTGACACTCTTTCAGTGGTAGGTTACAAGAAAAAAAAATTGTTTCTAATTCCGTGTTTTCAGGTTAGAGAAGATGTGATGAACACTTTGTGCATCTCTCTCTTGTCAGATTTGCTTAGTCAAACTATGGCAGTGTTTAATTGCGCTGAAACAATTAGTTGATTAATCTGGTACAGAAAATGAACTGACAACAGTTCTGATAACAGCAATGCTGAACACTGGTTTCAGCTTTCCAGATGTTGGTGTTTGCTGATGTTCTCTCTTTCATGTCATTCTTTTTATCTTTAGGTTTAGGACTGTTGGTTAAATTCAACAAGAAATTTGAAGAGGTGAACCTGGGCTCTAAGAAATTGAAGTGGGCACATTCCACAGTTTGTTTGTTTACCTTTGGTTTTTGCAGTGGTTAGTGTAAGAGATTTTTAATTATGCAGCCCATACGTCAGTGGAGATTGTAGACAGGTGTCTGGCGTTGAAAAGGTTTATTTACTTGATCAAGGAGAAGTGAATAAATGATCAGTACATGTTATGTTCTGATGCTCCCTTCACTTCTGAAGTTTCTGTCCTCCAGGGATAGTCTTTAAACCACACAGATAATGCCACTGGTTGAACCATGCCCAAATATGGGCAGATCCAACACATCTGCAACATACAGAATTTAGTCTACTGGCCTAAAGACAAAACATTGCGTTGCATAGATGACACTCAGGACCTTTGTCCTACATCCAACACAATAAACAACCTCTGCCTACAGTTACCTTCACCCCATTCAGGAAAAACAGGCAAACGCATATCTGACCTCGGCTGCTATAGCAACACGATCAGAATGCCTCTTGTTTTCTCCAAAATGAGCAGACTTCACTGCTTACCACTATCTCAAGGGGAGACAGTGTCTAAACCAAGATTTGGTGTGGCCTTGCAATGACTGCAGAGCCCAGTTTGACCCAGTGCATGCCAATGATGGAAAATTCCCTAACACAGTTCAATTGAGAAAAGAAAAGGGTATTTTTAAGAGGAAAAGCTTCTCAGTGGTCATTTAATATTTACCAGTTATCTCTCCACCTGAATATCTGGTGTTGGACAGCAAGCCTCCTGTACATTAAATATAGATGTGTGTTATCATGGAGGCTTCTCAGGTGAGAGAGAGAGAGAGGTGGACTGTATGACAATGTTTAAATGTATGATTTTGCATGACAGCACCAAACCACTAATGTCACTGAGTAAACACACTGGATTAGAGTCTTTTCAGTCTCACAAAGGTCTCTTAAGTTTAAATGGGGGAAGATAAGCAGGCTAACCACAAGCGGCACAATTGACCTGCTCCTGAGCAAGTTAAGTTCAGGCCATAGATCAAAATCACAACAAAATCTGTGACACAATATTTAATAAAAGTCTGTTTTTAAGGGGAAGTGCATCACTTTTGAAATATGGATTAGGTGTTGCTAAAATTAATAAAGGAAGATTTCCATTTAGCTGCTTCAGTTTGAGGATCCTGGTATCGTGCATGCCGGCTAACTGTCAATCTGTCATGAGTTTCTGGGACACTTGAGTGGAACAGAGCCTTCGTTATTATCATCAGCAGCACTTTAGCTTTTCCTGCTGTAACGAGTCAAAGTGTCTACTGTGGGGGGAAAAAAGCTGTATCAGGGCATTGCTGTTTATTTACACCTGTGTTTGACAGTAGTTTGTGATAAAGATCTACAAATGTCAACTCAGGATTTCAGTGAACTAACATTGTGAAACTCGCACTTCACCTAACGTCTAAGGCATCATAGGTATTACGTGAGTAAGGGCATGCATTGATGTCTGCCACAGTCTCTTATCTAGTCTTGATACGACCAACAGAGGGTGACAAAGCAAATAATTTAACTTATAAATTATGGGTAAGTTTTTATTTAACATCATTTCCCTAACAGAATCATCAGTTTCTATAGTCGTGATGCAAAAATCTACCAATTACAGTAGCTTCTCTTTATGCCTCCTAAATATTTAATTCCAGTGTCTTGCATCTGTTTGCCAAAGGCTTTTACATTAATGTGATTACACTGCTGATTCTCCAGTATAAAGCATCTCCCTCTTCTTCTCCCCCTTCATGCCTGCAGGCCTGCTGTTGGACGTGGTCCTGGTGGCTATTGTTAAGGCTGTGGTGCGTCGGCGTAGGCCAGCGCATAACCGCATGGACATGTTCGCCACCTTCTCCGTGGACCGCTACTCCTTCCCTTCCGGCCACGCCACCCGCGCTGCTATGTGCGGGCGGTTCCTGCTGGCCCACCTGGTGCTCGCCGCCCCCCTTAGGGTCCTCGTCCTGCTGTGGGCCGTCTTGGTGGGGCTGAGCCGAGTGATGCTGGGCAGGCACAATGTGACTGATGTGATGTTTGGGTTCTGGATGGGCTATTGCCAGTATAACCTGGTGGAGATGGCATGGCTTTCACCTCAAACTCTGCAAGGGCTGCTGGGACAGTTGATTTAATGTTAAACACTGAAGGAGATACAGTCTGTTTAGATCTGGATGGTACGAGCACCTGCACACCTTTTTGTCTTCAAGACAGATCAGAAAAAGTGTACTTTGACTAGAGAAGGGCACCACTATCACACAGTTTTTTCTGCTGTTATATTACAGTACAATAGCATCCAACCTTCATTCTAATGAATCACTGACTACCTTTCCTCACAATTAATAATACAGGAATTGAATCAGAATAGACCACAAAGGAACATATTTGATCAATTTACAACTGAAGCCACCACACTCACCTCAACCACCTCATTTGCACTCTTACTGGCCTGAATCATGGACCATATGAAGTGTATGAACAGTTGTTTTGGAGACTGAACATTGGGAGCAGCTTCCCCACATGTCTTCAGTTAGCATCTTTGTTTAGCACAAGATGTAGGAACTGAGCTTGATATTCGCCAACTGATTTGGCTGCTCAGCAGTTTATGCTGCGATTCCCCTCCAGTTCTTAAAGGTCTCCTCTCCTTTCAAAGAGCATACTCAATTTTGACTTCCCTCTTCCTCACAACTACATCTGATAGGATTACACATTTCATTGCTTCAAGGTGACACACCTTGACCATGACAAACATTAATTTCACCAATTTATCTCTCTTTGTCAATCTCAAATTATGAGATAATCAAATTTATTAGACATCCCATCCAGTTTCCGCCACTTATCCAAGGCCAGGTCACACTGGCATTAGGCTGAGTAAGGAAACCTGGGGGATCCCAAGGTGTTTCCAGGCCAGGAGAGATATGTAATCCCTCCACTGTGTTCTGGGTGTGTCCCGGGGTCTACTACCAGTTGGACGTACCCCAAAAACCTCTAGAGGGAGGCCTCCAGGAGGCATTCTGACCAGGTGCACAAACCTCCTCTGCATGGTCCTTTCGATGCAAAGGAGTATTTATTTAACAGTATCACAATTTCAGTAATAATCAACCATATCAGATCACGTACAACTGATATACTAATCAACTCTGATGAGTTTAAGGGTTAATATTTCAACACCAAATCACTACCTTTATTTGCTAAACAGGTTTCCCCTTATACAGGGAAAACAGCATTATCTGATGAGGGTCTAAAAACAGAAATGTCAAACTTTTTCACTGTTAGTTGCTATAAACAGTGTGTGGGAGTCCTCTTCTCTAGTCATTGATAGTTTCAAATGATGTAGCAAGGTACAATGTACAATACATTTGCAATATGAGGAAGGAAAGTTTCATATTGAATGGACTTGAGTCAAGGCAGTAGGGTAGTGCATACTGTATCTTTACATCTTCATTGTTATGTAATGAGCCATCCATTTACTAAAGATAACACGCCAAACTGAAGAAAAATAACCACAGTCCAGTTTGGTTTATGGTAAAGTTACAGGTGAGAAATTATAATTGAATGACGCTAACATTAGCAACTATTAGCAATCACAGACTGTACCCGACTGATCCATCCTGTGTGATGGAGATGTTGGTGATTAAAAACATATCAGTGCTTAAGGGGAAGGGGATGGGTTTTCATCACCTGAGATATTGTTCATAAAAGTGTCAACTTGCTAAAAAACTTGCACTGTGAAACCATTCTTAAAGACACTGGCATTGCACTTTTCTTCCCTTATTTTACTCCAGCCATGATTCCAAGCTCTGCAATAATTTTAGCATAGACCAGTATAGACTATTCATTAGTAGATATTTTGAAATAATATACCAGAACGAATATGAAAAAACGCATGTCATTCCCCTTCAGAGCCTTGCTAGCATGCAGTTTTTTTTAGTGTTGGTGAGAACATTTTAAATGTTTAATTTATTATGTAATAGCCTGGTATACTTCCAGGGTTCATGAATCAGTGAACAGAATTGGAATATACAGAACTTTATTTATCCCTATTAGGTTACCTTTTTACACCCCTTGTTTTTTCTCGGGGTCAACCCTCAGGCATGTTGACCTACTGACTAAATCTGATCCTGTGTGTGTGTGTGTGTGTGTGTAGACGTGTCTTAGGGGTGTAGCCCCTGGTGTGTTAAGGTGCACGCACCATTTCCCAGAAGCAGCATGTTTGATGATTAATCCATTTCCAGTGATAGACCCATTGACTGAATGCCGGTCCGAGATCCAACATTAATGTTAAACCTTTCAAGTGACGCCAGCGGTCAAGTGTTTGACGTTAGTATGGTCACAGAGGTTGTCGACCCATCTGTAAGCGATTGGGTGATGTGAGGTGTGAAACGTTGCGATTACCTGTTTTGTGCCCTTCGCTATCACATATGTAGTAAAAAACTGATCTGATATTGCTTTTAATAACCAGAGAAAACATTTTAAAGGAAAAGTCAGACAACTCAATCTGAAAAGTATGTGACTTTTTCAGGGGAAATGTCATTCAAGAAATCATTCTGTTTATTTTAAACTAACCAAGAGAATCAGTGTCAGCCCACATAGTGTACACGTCATCAGGCCTCTTATTTTTACTTAATTGGCAAATGAATCAAAATGATCAGTCAAGCTTAATGGAAGCTGTTGTATGTTAAATGTTAAATCTGAGTTTTGTGGTCAGTCAAATATCAGAACATGTAACATAATCCAAAACCAGATTTTAAAGTAGAAAAGTAAAGAAAATGTGTTACTGCTGCTGATCAGTTCATTTACTAAATGCTCCACATCTCTATACTTTGATGTGCGTGTGTGAGCTGACCTCTCTGTCAGGACAGAGTGGATAATTTGTAACTTCTGTTGCCAAGTAGTAAATTGCACAACATTTCTTGCGTACTTCACATATACACAGGGTTCAAAATTAACAGTTTTTGCTTCCACGGGTCAAATGGCTTGTGAATGTTTACATTTTACCAGCCAATCCATATATAACCACTGTTTTTTGAACTGGTGAGTGAAGCAAATCTACCAGCCACTTGTGTATTTTACCAGCATGTGGCTGGTGGCTGGTGCTGATTTTGAGCCGTGTCTCCACACTTATATTAGAACTGCCAGAAACCAGAACTTCTTCATCTGCACGTGCACCCTAATTTCCGTTTATTGGCCGGCTTTGATTTGGATATTAATCAGGACTTAGATCCAATATGAAAAGTTATGGTTTCTGTTTGAATGTATTTCAACTTATTACAATCTTTTTGACAGAAAGAATGTTTAGTTCTCGTGTCTTTGTAGTTTTTACTAATACTGTACTTCTGAAAGTTTTTTGACAAACCAGAACCAGGTATTGGGTTCGAGCCAACATTATTTAACAGACTCCAGTCTGTTCCCTGGTACACTGGTGCCCCCATTGAAGACTGTTTCATTGACCTCTAACATGCTGTACCTTCATTCTGCAATAACTGACCGATGAGCTTCCCTCTGCAAGTGATAAGATTACTAGGGAATTTTCCAAACTTAGATGTCATAAATTGGCGTGCACTAGGTCAAAGTAAGGCCTTGAGGTGTAAGGCCAGCACCAAATCTTGACCGTGAGACACACTGTCTCCCCTTCAGACAGTAGATGCAGCTGTCTGCTCCCAAGAGGTGGTAGCTTCCTTTTTTTTTCTTGACACTTCTGTGATAAATCAAAATATGCTGGATAGTGAACTTTGCGACCAAATTATTTTTATGGCCATTTTTTGTGTTTTTATTTTGATAATGAGAAAAAGCCTAATCTTTCAGAAAAATGTGTTGATCACAATAATTACAGGCACAATATATTTATGTGTGTTATGAGTAGATATTGCACATTCCACCTGTCACCTGTTTACTCTCAAGCTGAAGAAACACCAGTATCAAGAGGCACTGTTTGTTTTTTGAGCTTTGATTGTCACAAAAAATGTGACATCAAGCTCTAAAATTATGTCTTAGTTGCACAGTGTCAAACATGAAGCCAGCTCCAATAATGGTCACTACACTCAGTTTTGCCTGCTTATCACTATAAATGGTATTGTGTGTTTTACTGTATGGACTTTATTCTTATGTATCTTAATGTATATACATATGCCTGTATGGTCATGTAATTACGCTGTTATGTTCAGTGGATTCAAACGTTATTGCAGTTATTCATGAATGATTTGATTGTAATTTTTATTTTTAAATAAATGGGGAACAAAACTGAAACTGTCCCATGTCTTGTATCATTGATAGCTAGATAGAGTGAAGTCTACAATCATCGTTACTCAGTTAATCATCAGCACGCTTCAGTATTCCACCCACTTGATTTCACTCAGATGACACAAATTGAACTTTAGTCAAACTTAAACCCATTGGATTTGTAATCTAAACAATTTAACTTTTGGGCAAGATAAAAAAAACACACAAAAAAAAAAAAAACAGCCACCGTATAAAAGTCTGTTACTTGATGATGCTCGTCCCACTTGACAGGCACACAAAGCCAGCACGCAAGAATCAAGGTAAGAAGAAAAGCTCATAAACTTGTGGTTCAGGTTTTTTTCTACTGCAGAGAGCTGGTAGTTTTAGTGCCAGTGTGCAGATATTTGGTAATATGGTAGTGACTTGAATTATACTGCCTACTGGTGTGCATATTATTAAGCTGCAACATGAGTATAACTGAAGACAATCTTACAAAATAAATATAGGAAAAAAATGTAGCAGAACAGAACATTTTAGTCATTCCCAATGAAGTGTTGCTCTTCATTCTACATCTAAGAACTGAGAAGGTTTTATGACAGAGCCTTACATTAAGGATCAATACATAACGGACATAAGAGTTCAGAAACATAAACAAGGGCTAGATCGTTTATTGCTTTATACTTTATGTAATCAGAAATATCTTGAAAGCAATTCTATGATCCAATGCAAGAGGTAGTGGGTGTTAGGGAATTTTCCATCATTTACGTCAATCATTGGCATGTACTGCGTCAAACTAGGCTTTGCGGTCATTGCGAGGCCACACCAAATCTTGAATGGAAGACACTGTCTCCCCTTGAGATAGTAGTAGGCAGTGAGGCTGCTCCTTTTGGGGAAAACAGGAGGCACCCTGATAGTGTTGCTATAGCAGCCGAGGTCAGATATGTGTTTTTTTCTGTCTCTCTGAATGGAGTAGAGACAACTGTAGTCAGAGGTTGGATATGGAGAACCCTATTGGATAGAGGACAAAAAGCCCTGAGTTGCGTCAAGGCACTGTTTTTATCTGTAGACCAGTAGACTAAATTCTATATACTGTAAATGTGTTGGATCTGCCCATATATGGGCATGGCTCAACCTGTGGCATTATCTGTGTGGTTTAAAGACTATCCCTGGAGGACAGAAACTTCAGAAGTGAAGGGAGCATCAGGACAGAACATGTACTGATTATTCATTCACTTCTCCTTGATCAAGTAAATAAACCTTTTCAACGCAAGACATCCTGGACTCCTGTCTACTCTCTCCACTGATGTATGGGCTGCATATTTAAAAATCAACAACAGTAGGAGGCAAAGGTGTAAAGATTTCACAATGTCGCATCTGTTCTGGTTTAAAGTCACACATTTGGAGATATGTTCTTGTGTTTTAACAGTGTAATATTGTTCTGTTCCATAATATACTGTATGCTGTCTTATGCCTTTTTTCTCATACTTTTTCCCCCCATTTTTTCCTTTTGCAGCTCCATCATGGTGCACAGAGTAGCAGTGATCGGGGCAGGCCCCTCTGGTCTGACCAGCATTAAGGCTTGTCTGGATGAGGGCCTGGAGCCAATCTGCTTTGAAAGCAGCGATGACATGGGCGGACTGTGGAAGTTCAAGGCAAGACTCTATATAAACTTTTTTTGGCTTAAATTTGCATATAATATCAGATGAATTGGACTAAGCTGCTATCAGTCTTACCGTCATTTCTTAACATCTGTCCTTTGAAATCACTTCTCTGCAGGAAGTGTCAGAGCCCAACAGGGCCAGTATCTACCGTTCCCTCACCATCAACATTTCCAAGGAGATGATGTGTTACAGTGATTTCCCCATTCCCGCTGATTACCCCAACTACATGCACCACTCCAAAATCCTAATTTACTTCAGGATGTATGCAGAACACTTCAAATTGCTGCAACACATTCGCTTCCAGGTAACAAGACTTACAAAGACAAGGGAGAGTGTGTTTGTCAGATATTCTTGCTACTGTTTGAAATATATCTACAAACTATTCTCCTTCATGTTAATATGTCAGACCTCAGTGAAGAGTGTCAGACAGAGACCAGATTTCTCTCGCACTGGTCAGTGGGAAGTGGTGACTGAGAATAAAGATGGACAAGAGGAGAGGCATGTCTTTGATGCAGTGATCTGCTGCTCTGGTCACTACACCTACCCTAACTTGCCACTCAAAGACTTCCCAGGTAAGGACTCATTAATAATATTTGTGCAACAAACAACAGTTATATACTGCAACATCTGTCCCAATATACATCACAGTAGGGAACACAATATATCTATAATATTATAATATAAAACATTCTGTTATGTTTCAGGAATTGAAACATTTGAGGGAAAATACTTTCACAGCTGGGACTACAAGGGGCCTGAAGAAATGTACGGGAAGAGAGTGGTGGTTGTCGGCATTGGTAACTCAGGGGGTGACATCGCTGTGGAGGGAAGCAGAGTTACAGAGCAGGTTTGGACTTTTTTGTGATTTCACTCATCCTCTTTAATCAACTGAAATTAAACCTTTTTTTCTACTACTGCATACATATCTTCTCTGTAAATAATTAGTCCTGTGTTCTCATTTGACAAAAATGAAATGAAGAGGGAGAAATGTATATTTGAAATTCGTTATTTTCATAATGCTGCCCTCTAGTTGTGCATTGTTTTTAATGAAATGCTGTTCTATTATTTACGTAGCTGTAGCTACGTAGGCTTTCCTATGATTGAATGTGGCATTCAATCATAAGCAGAGCAGAAAGTCACACTGAGACTGACAGCATCCTGCTACACAACAAAAGAGCAACAGACTCTGAACAACCCACCTTAGCTTTCCTGCTAAACTTTTATTCTTATCAAAATTAAAAACATGAACACAAACATGAAATTGTGACTTTGGTCACATTAGAATCTGTTCTGGTCAAAAACACCTGTATCCAACTAATAGCTACAGCAGTTTGTTAACTTTGTCTCCCATTCTGTATGGTGTAACACAGGTACCTTGCCAGCTAATGTCAATCAAGCCAGCCTCTGAGACAAAAAAGAGCCTTTTAGATATTTTTCCATAGGCCTCTTTCCTTCTTCCCTTTCCTTCATTCTAATCTGATAGAAACTATAATCAATACATTTAAAATGTGATTTCAGTTGGACTTTTAACACATTACAACACATCTTCAGGCTCATTCATTCATATTGTTTTTGTGCCTACCTCTCTCCTTGTCTACGTTCCTCTCTGTACTCCTCAGATGTATGTGAGCACTCGTAGTGGTGCCTGGGTCATCCGACAGGTGTCTGACAACGGCCTGCCAGTGGACATGAAGTACAACACACGTTTCGTCCACATCTTGTTCCAGCTGTTGCCAATCAACTTTTTCAACTGGTTTGGCGAGAAAAAAATCAATGCCATGTATGACCACACTATGTATGCCCTAAAACCCAAACATAGGTAGGGTTTTTTCTTTTTCTTCATGCTTTTAATGCAAACATTACAAACATGGTTTATACTAATGCACTCAGGACCACACAGTATATTATAGTATCACACTATATTCTCCCATTGTTACTGAAGTATGCAGCCAATAAAGTCAATCATTACACTGTGCATAATGACGAAAGATGTAGCTAATCTGTTGATGCACAGTTTCACTCTCCTTCTGTCATTATCATACCTCAAACTCGCCTTTGTCGTTAACTTTCCCCTCCTCCGCTGCACCTCCCCTCTACAGGCTCTTCAGTCAGATCCCAGTGATTAATGACGACCTGCCTTTAAAGATTCTGACCGGGTCCGTAGTTGTCAAACCAAACGTCAAAGAAATCCGTGGCTCTACTGTGGTGTTTGATGATGGCAGCTTTGTGGAAAAGGTCAGAGAACTGTAAGAATACCCTCAAGAGTCTTCCTGTACTTCAAGCTAAATCTAAAATCTCTAACTTATTTCTTCTTTGCTACAGGTGGATACGATTGTGTTCGCTACAGGTTATAACTATGATTTCCCTTACTTGCCAAGCAATACTTTGTACAAGTCTGGGCACCGTGCGGGTCTGTACAAGCATGTTTTCCCCCCCAACATGGAGCATCCCACTCTGGCTGTGGTGGGTTTCATCCACGCTCTTGGAGCCATTATGCCTCAGGCTGAAATACAGGCCCGCTGGGTCACACGTGTCTTCAAAGGTGAGGCCACATGTGTGTTTTAAGCCAGCATGTCACTGAGGTTCCTTAGGAATGGGTTGAATGTTTATCACATTCAGCTCATATCTGAAAAACATGCCCAATTTATCACCTGGTACTAATCTCCAGACTTTCAGTACACATGTCAGTCTACTTACCTCGGCTTTCTGCCTTTTGCTCTTCAGGACTTAAAAAGCTGCCCTCAAATGAGGCCATGAAAAAGGCTGTTGATAATGACACCAAGGACATTGAGAAAAGGTAAAGCTCCCTTTTTTTGTTATCTCCTTTTGGAGTAAATTAATGCTCACACTCACATATCCTCTGTCTATCCTCTGACTACTTCTAAGTTTCTGACAGCAATCTAAACTCTCAGAATTAAATTGTTTCATTCATGGAGAGGAAAAAAATTGAGAATATTCTACTGACCAAGTGAAATCCTAAATTCATTTTTTATATCCTCCTCACAGCTTCATCGTTTCAAAGTTGACACCGTTGCAGGTGGACTTTGTTTCCTACATGGACGATATAGCTGGAGAGATCGGAGTGCGGCCAAGTCTCCCCTGGCTCTTCTTCACAGACTATCCACTTTATAAGAGGGTGCTGTGGGGACCTGTCACATCCTACCAGTACCGCTTGATGGGACCAGGGAAATGGAAGGGTGCCCGCAAATCAATCTTCACCCAGTTTGATCGCATGTACCAGCCCTTAAAAAACAGACAGGTCTGAAATGAGTGTTGTACATTATCTTTACATGTAATGCTAAATATACTGTACAGTCCTACTTTATCTGAACATGGAATACTGTATGAGTGGCTGACCATGTGACCAAATGTAAGTGTAATCTTATCCCTCCTGTCTATCTCAGGTGAAGGAAATAGAGGCCTCCATCACCGGCCGCCTGTTCAAACTGAGCCTGACTGTCATGGCCGGAGGAGCTGCTGTCTACTACATCCATGTTCGCAACCCAGCTACCATCCCCACCCTCCTCTCCAACCTCCGTCCACAAACAGCCTGAATATGCTGCATCGGTCAAATGGTGTGAATAGGACTCTCATACACACAAACTAAATACCAAATCCAATGTTTCTAGATCCTCTAGTTCAGTATACTGAACTATTTGGATTGTGATTGAGGGAATGATTATAATAGATATCTCTGTCTGAGGTGCTGATTAATGCTAGAGATAGCACTGTATCTATCCAGCCATTATATCTAACTATTTTACATGAGTATGACAAAATATGTCATGAAGGAAATGTAACATCCTAGTTTACATATGTTGTAAACATATCAAACAACTTGTTCACTTTGCCTGTAGCTGTCAAAAGTTTCATTTTTTTCTACAATGTACATTTGTTGCAGCATCTCTGTCATAGTTAAATATTTGAGAAAATCTTACACTGACTTCAGTTATAAGACAGGATTCACACCTGGGTCTCCATTGTCAAAAGTGCACACATCAGTCTTCTTGATGTGTGCAGTACTTTTGCCCCTACACTATATGAAAGTCCCACTACTTCCAATATTGGAGCTAAATGTTGGTGACAGATGTAAACAGGTTTGCAGATGAGTTAAATGTTGTCTTCTTATTGCTTTGCAATTTCTTGGTTGTCTTTTGAGATGAACTGAATTGTTAAAGGTCAAGAATAACTAAGCTAACCATGCTTATTTAATTTATATTTGACTTAAGTGTTTTTTCTGTGTGAATAAAACAATATAAACTTTACATTATACTTCTCTTCTGAGTCATCTTGTCTCCAGTCAGAAGACCTATACTAACTTGACTTTATGTACTGTACATGGAAATGATCTTGTTCACTTTATCAATTCATATTCTCAATACTGGCCCTGAGGTGGCAAAGCTTTCAAATGCATTTTTCCACTGAATAGTGGCTTTAGATTGTGTCCCTCATCTCTTACAGTGTTGTTGCGCTCTGAGATTAGCTTCAAGGTCAGTGTGGAGAGTAGGAATTGTCACAGTAACAAGAACCTAGTTACACGTACATATGGGCAGATCAGTATTCTATTGAGACAGACTTGAAAAAACCTGGAACTATCCTTTAAAAAATAGCCTTGCCAAGAAATATCTCACACATAATCCCCTACACTTCAGTTTTTGTATGGATTGAATAATGTACTAACCAATCTGAGCATACGGTCTTCTAATATTCTAAATGTTTATTTTTGAGTGAAATCAAATATTTACAGTTATGGTCTCAAAGTTGACACCCCTGCATGAGGCCTATGGACAATAGGTATGCTATCCTACAAAGTTGGCAACCTTGATGTTGATGATGTCACCTCCCCATTCCCCATAGGATGGCGCTGTGAGAACCTATTACAGTCTACCAGCATTGCTTTATGCGACCAGAGAAATGAGAAGAATAGCAATCCTCAGACAGTTTGGCTGTATGTACCAGACATTTCAGAAATGAATGTTGTTATTTCAGTGTTATACATGCTAAATGTACAGTACAGCTGTCAGCTGTGCCCCTGGTACTCTGACATGTGGTTCTGGTACATTATCATGTATTTTTGGGCTCCTGGTACTCTAACATGTGGTTCTGGTACACTAACATGTATTTCTGGCCCTGGTAACCCCTCTAGAAGCATTTGACAAGTGTACCACCCCAGTAACCCACCCAACCATCGTGCCCCTGGTACCGTCACCTCCGCCTGCCATGAGGACTGTCATTTTAAAACTCTGTGCCTCTGACCGACTTCAAATTTACTCAGTGTCATCTTAAGACACTGGAAATGAAAACTTATCAAAGTCCTTCGCCACTGTTATACCTGACGGACGTGGCATTACCATTTACCATTTCCTTACCATGTGTTGTTTATATTTTAAGTATATGTTGAGTAATAGTACTATAGTAAATCTGTTTTAGCTTCAGTTGTACTGTATGGGAAGACTTGGTTCACTGACCAAAATAGCAGTGAATTCCAACTGAAACCACCAATGCAGCTGTGAATGAGCATCCACGTATAATAATAATTTTATCAATCAGATTAATGATGAGTGAATATTTTTCTTAAGTAAAATTGAATGCTATCAGATGTTTATTATTCAGGATGGTTAGATATCCAGGTCAAAGGTTAACTTACGAAAACAGAAACTTCCTCTTTCACTTTAATTTTCCTTTACAGTCACTTGTTGCTTTGCAGAACAACAACGAACACATTCTGCTGCAGGACATTTGGAGACATTTCCGCTCCACCAAGCAGGGTTAAAGTCCCTCCTCTTCAGTAACTGATTAGTTGATAAGCAACAGCTCAGATCATGTGAACTTACAGCCTGTTTAACAGCTGATCGCAGCTGCACAGGACGTCAGGATCAACTTACAGGAGGAAAAAGAAGGTGAGAGCCAAGAAGAGAAATCTTCACTCTGTTTCAAGTAACTGCTCATTTAATTCGTCTCACTGATCTATAACACTCAACACTCAAATGCTGCAGCATTCTTCAATTTAAAGGTGCAGTGTGTAAGAGTTAGTGGCATTTGTGATATATTTTGTTTCTCCCTACACAAGAGCTCAGTAATGGTTCAACGAGTGGCAGTGGTTGGAGGGGGCAGTTCCGGTCTGGTCTGTATTAAGGTCTGTGTTGATGAGGGCCTGGAGCCTGTCTGCTTTGAAAGCACTGATGACATTGGCGGCCTGTGGAAATTTAAGGTGCAGTTTTCAAGAGAATACACATATTACCCTTGTTGTAAGTTTCATATTTGTTCAAATGTCAGTTTTTATCAGCTCTGTACATTGACGTCATTTGTTTCCACAGGATTCTACTGAGCCAGAGCGATCCAGTATCTACCGTTCTTTGGTGGTCAACACCTCCAAAGAGATGATGTGTTTCAGCGATTTTCCAATGCCTGCTGCCTACCCAAACTACATGCACAACTCTCAGCTCCTGCAGTACTTCAGGCTCTATGCTGAGCATTTTGATTTGCTCAAATACATTAACTTCCAGGTTAATTCTGTTTCATCATACCAAGAGTGCCACTGTCTTTTCACATATTTCTATGGCATACTGAAATGTAAAGTACTTCGTGTGTGTGTGTGTGTGTGTGTGTGTGTGTGTGTGTGTGTGTGTGTGTGTGTGTGTGTGTGTGTGTGTGTGTGTGTGTGTGTGTGTGTGTGTGTGTGTGTGTGTGTTCAGACCACAGTGAAGAGTGTTACACAAAGACCAGATTTCTCAGTTTCTGGTCAGTGGGATGTAGTGACCATTAACAGAGACGGAGAGGAAGAGAGGCATGTCTTTGATGGAGTTCTAGTGTGTTCAGGCCACTACACCCATCCTGTCCTGCCCCTGTCAGACTTTCCAGGTCAGACATCACTTTACAAATATGTTTGTCAAGCATATATTGTCATTCAAGTTTGAGAGCATTTGATTTTAGTGGGTTGATTTACTTTAGAGTGGTGCATTCTTGCAAGAAACTCTCTGTTTTCCTTTGAGCTGTTGCATCATCTGTATCTCTCTAGGACATGAGACATTTTCTGGAAAGTGTTTTCACAGCTGGGATTATAAAGACGCAGATACCTGCAGAGGGAAGAGGGTGGTGGTGGTTGGAATTGGAAATTCTGGAGGAGATATTGCTGCAGAGATTAGCAGATCTGCAGAGAAGGTGAGACAGAAGAAGATTATATAAGCCTTGTTGCCAGTGTTTTGGCAGCAGTAACCAAGGAACATAAATGAGCCAAATGTGCTTTAACACAGACCATTAATTCTTAGTTTATTCTTATGCTCAAAGTTTATTTTAATATTACTACTACTACTTGAACGTACTTAGTTTAATCATTGATAAACAGTTTGTTCTCTTCTTTAATGTGTCCATTTTTTTCTGTACGTTCATGACAATGTTACATTCCTTTCTTCTTTCTCTGACAGACATTTCTCAGCACACGGCAAGGGGCTTGGGTGATTGGCAGGATGTCCAGCAATGGTCTTCCCCTGGATATGACAGCTATCACCAGGCTCAACAACATCCTCATGCAGCTTATTCCTAAGACTCTGGTCAACTGGGCAGCAGAGAGAGTACTGAACCAGAAATACGACCACAGACTATATGGCCTGCAGCCAAGACACAGGTGACCCATATCCACTTGGATGACTTGTTGATGACTTGGTTTATTGATGGGTACTTCTTTTGTTTTTTTGTCATTATTTATGTTACAGTATCAATTTTAATTGATAGATTCATAGATATACAATAGGTGGACAAAGGTAACATTTCATCAGTATTAATTGCATTGTAAGAAAAGGATTATGCACAAAGTTTTATCAATGATATCCGTCTAATACCAGCAGGGTGTCAGCTTTGCCGACGATAAGATACAAAGCTGTCTTTTTGAATGTGAGACAATGTTTGCAGCAAGATATATTTGATTAACTCTATTCATTATTTCTTCTCTTTCACAGACTTCTGGACAAAAAGCCTTTGATCAATGATGACCTTCCCGGCCGAATTCTTCAGGGGGCACTAGTCATGAAACCTAATCTGAAAGGTTTCAATGGCTCTGGAGTTGTATTTGAAGATGGTACTGTGGAGGAGAACATTGATGCTGTGGTGTTCTGTACTGGTTATAATGGAAACTTCCCATTCCTGCCTCCAGCTCTGTCTGATGGGTCTAAGGGAGAGCTGACATTGTACAAGTAAGTACATGGTAGACAGAGTGCTGTATGTGCCTGTATTATCCATTGGACTATCACCTATATTGTAATATAATTTTTTTTTCATACTTAAGGAGACTGTTTCCTCCTTCTCTACAACACCCCACTTTGGCTGTGATGGGTCTTTTCCAGACAAAAGGACCAATCATTCCCGTAGTGGAAATGCAGGCACGGTGGGCTGTTAAAGTGTTTACAGGTAAACATTTGTGAGCTTAACACACACACACACACACACACACACACACACACACACACACACACACACACACACACACACACACACACACACACACACACTCACTCACTCACTCACTCACTCACACTCACACTCACACTCACACTCACACTCACACTCACACTCACACTCACACTCACACTCACACTCACAGGATTAAGAAGCAAGACATGTTAGTTTGTTCAGTTTCATCTTTAAGGTTTGAGCCGCCTTCCATCCAAGGAGAAAATGCTGGCTGTCATTGAGTCTGAGAGGAAAAGAAACATGAAGAGGTATACATTCTTTAAACACGTATCTCTTTTATATGATGCAGCCAGATTTAAAAAGCAGAATTTCAGTTTTCATACTTTAAATATGTATTATGAATGATGACATATTAATCTGCTTTTTTTCTTTGTTTTCTCAGCTATTCTTGCCCACGACAGGCTGCCCTCCAGGTGGATTACATCCCTCTCCTGGATTTCATGGCTGACGAGGTCAGTTCAGTTCTATATAAAAGTGTGTTTCCATAGAGACACAACCATCATGGCAGACCTCTAATCACAGGTTGGGGTTCGACCAAACTTCCTGAGACTACTACTAAGAGATCCTCTCCTCTGGGTGAAGGTCTTCTGTGGTCCCTGTACTCCATATCAATATCGTCTCACTGGGCCTGGACAGTGGGCCGGCGCCCGCCAGGCTATCCTCTCACAGTGGGAGCGGGTGGCACAACCTTTCAGAACCAGAGCGATACCAGAACCGGAGAAAACACTGTCTGTCCTCTTCTCTCCTTGGCTGCTCACGTTTGGAGGAACTGTGATTATGGCTGTGCTTCTGTCTAAAAATGAGGCCGTTCCAGTGGTGCAGGGTGCAGCTCAGACTCTGGACAGGTGCACGATTTTCCTCAAGGACATCTGGTCCTGAGTGAGTAGGTAACAGATTTAAAGAGTGGAGATGAGTAGATTGAAAGAGGGTGTTTTAGTCCATTTTTTCTCTCTCCTTTTGAAGAAGCCGTAAGACTCATGTTTGTGTAGGTTTACAATTGGTTGGATGTTGCACAACTACAATGTTTTTAATTTATAAATTAGGGTGGTATTCAGGAAACCACTGCTGAGTTGTGGTTACTGCAGGTAACTGCAGGATGTGGGTTAAGAGGTGAATCTGGGACATTAGACAACAAAAACTCACAGTTGGTGTTAATTAACTGTGGCCTCTTTGTGTTACTAAAACTACTAGAAATCCATCCACCAGTGAACAAACCTACAGTATCATACAACTGTATTAAAATAGTAATGCTCCAATGTATCCAAGTCGCAGTGTAGTCTACATGTGGAGAATGTATTTTTGTTGTTAGTGGGTTATTTGCTTGGGGAGCACACTTGACCCAGAGAAGTCCACTTTAAAACTACTGTCTCAGAAGCCAAATGAGGAAGATACTTTGAATGAAGTCAGTTCTCCACAAGAATAACTGTAATATGCTGACATAAAATAAACAGATTGTGAAACTTTTTTCAAATATTTCTCAGAGGTGAAAAAAATCTTTTTTACAAAAAATGAAATGTCTTTTATGTTACTTTTCATATTCTTTTGCTACCATGGTTATCTTAAACATCCTGTTTATGCTTTAAACCAACATGTTCTTTATTTTAATTATGAAATCAGCTTTCATGTTTAGATAGGCTACATTATTTCTCCATGTTAGTATGACATGTTTGATTTTGGCATTTTTCTAAGTTGACAGTCGACAGAATTTCATTCAACTATTTCTTGAAAAAGGTGACCTCTATCTACGGCTTTTTCACCCTGAAGACCAACTAACGTGGACCAAAGCTGTTTTAACATGGAAGATGTGAGATTTATTCATTTAATGTCCATCTTGTTTTAACATGTATTTTACCATTGAGACAGAACTCACACAACATGTGTCACGTCATCAGCCTTTATGAAACTTGACTGACCTTTTACATCTCTGTAAAAACCCCACAGGACCATAGAAGATTTAGGCCAGGTTTGAACTGATCAATCATCTTTAAACAAGGGTAAACTGTCCAATAATAAGCATAAAGACTGACATTAATTTTGCTTCATTAGACAGTCCAAAAATTGTTAATCACAGATTAAATGACACTTTTCATACCATACAAAACACATAAAATAGTCATGAAAACTATACATATCACATCATAGTACTGTAATACTGCAAAATACCCTACTTTTTTCTAAGAATGAACAACTGTGAAATAAAGTTATCAATAAAGATATCAATAATCAGGCATCTGTCACAGGGCATATGTAACACCAAGAATACGACATCAAATGGGTTTTGTCAGTGATCCATATTGCTCCTTTTGTCCCCATGGAACCCTGGGCTCCTTTTTGCATATGATGTGTGAATGTCCTGGGGTATCTGAATTGTGGAGAAAGGTTACAGATGTTATTACGATGTTAACAGGAGTCAATTTCCCTATGTCACTTGTGGTGCATCTTTTGAACGATGACTCTAGCCTTTCTCTGGCGGATAAAGACCGTACAATTTGGCTTGCAGGCCTCACTGCAGCCAAAAAGATAATTGTGCAGCGCTGGAAAACTCAGGACCTTTCTACCACCCACTGGTTGAGGACATTTTTGGACATTTCATACATGGAACTATCATCAGCGAGAATAAATAATGCCCAGCCACGCACTGTACTGCAATGGGAGAATGTAATATCCAAATTGAAGGACCTACTGTTGACATAGATCTGATCTGTCAATCTTTTTCAATGCCACAAGGGTGGTGGTGTGTGGGGGGAATCCTGGGGTGGGGGGGTGGGTGAAAGGGGGGTAGGGAGGGAAGATGAGAGGGTTGTTTTGAAGGTTGATGGTTGTACATGCATAAACAATGTGTTATGTTTGCTTATGTTTTTGACACATCAATAAAAAATGAATGAGAAAAAAAAATCAGGCATCCAACACATAACTCCTATTAATATCCATCAGTAGTAGTAGTAGTAGTAGTAAAAGTAATTAAAACTGTGACTCTCTAAGAACACAATTAGCTGAGATGTTAAACAAGAAACATCCTTTGACTGCTGCTGCTGCAGATCATGTGTTTAGGTTGAAGGTCCACAAAGTGTTTAACTGCATTTTCTCTTTATCACAAACATGATAGATAGATTATGGGGTGGTGTCCTGATGTAGATTATCAGAGACTGTTTCAGGCTGATCCTGGTCTAAACTTTCATCAGTTACATGCTGTTATGTCACATCAAGAAAAACATATTTACATGAGGAGGAACTTTTACAAATGTGGCACTGTCAAGGACCAAGCAGTGAGGCAACGAGGAGACAAGAATGTAGATTAGAAAAATTGGGTTTTATACCCAAAAAATGAAAACTTTTACAAAAACCAAGGAAAACTTATTAACTAGGCCTATAAAAGAGGAAAACAAAAGATAACTATAATCAATATAACAACAAAGAAACTGAGATGTTAAGTGAACAGAACTGACCCGACATAATAACATAAGGTAGCACATATATACTGGCTTGGCCAAACCAAATAACACACAAGGGGGACACAAAATGGACGCCAACTACAACTAAATACAAAGCAAACTAACTAAACCCAAATCCTCCCCATGGCACAGCAGGAAGTGGTCCGGCCTGATGAGCTTGGCCCAAGATTTAAGAGTGCTCCGCCCTGAGCCCTACCTTTTGCTCCACCAGGAAGAATCCTCCCCCAACCACGGTAACTCAAGACAAAGAAAGAAATGATTAATATAACATTGTTAAAATGTGTGCGCTCCACTGAAACAATGCAAGGTTTAAAGTAAATAAACAAATTCTAAATCAGACAAACTGTGTAGTGTCACATTGTGTAGTGTTTGGTGTGGTTGACTGCAAATGAAATGAACCTGTGTAGAAAATCAAGAGAGTGATTGTGTTAGATATTACCATGTGTGGCTGTGGCCATCACAGGCACTTTGTCTTCTGTTAGCCATTTTTGCACCATCTTAGTATTTATTAAATAGGGTGAACTCACTGCAGTGACAATGTGACCTCTCTGTGTCAGACACTGCCTTTCAAATGACTTATTATTCATATTAACAAGACATTATAATGACAGTGTTTTCTATTCATGTAGGTATCCTTCAATTACTCTAAAAGCCTGACAAGAACAACGATTCACTGTTCAGGAAAGCTTTTGTTGAGTTCATTTCTTCACTTGTTGTAAGGACCCACTGTTCATCAATCATCAGCCAGTATTGACTGTCTGTTAAAAGCTGGCTGAGTAGGTAACAGATTAAAAGACTGAAGATAGGTAGACTGGAGGAGGATATTTTAGTCCATTATTTCTCTCTCCTTGTCAAGAAGAGGTAAGACTCATGTTTGTGTTGGCTTGTACTGGATTGTACTAGAACAATGTTTTTGTAATTAATAACTGAGAGTGGCATTTAGGAAAACAACTGCTGAGTTGTGGTTACTATTATGTGGGAGAGTGAATAGTGTGTCTCTTTGTTGGAGCTGTAGTTACAGCACAGAAATGTAATGGCTGCCATCTTCTCAGGCTTCAGAGTTGCTCCTCTGACATTTAAGTTTATGAGTAATTTTCACATAAAAGACTCAATTTACTATCATGTTTTATTCCATTTCAATATGTGCTTCCTCTGTTTAGTACATATTTTACACACAGAAAATGTTTCTGTATATGTAAATAAAAATTGGTACTTTTTAACCCTTTTAAAGTTTTGATTAGAAACAAATTTGCTTCCTCGTTTATTGTTCAGTGACTGTAATTTCCACTGGAATCCAGTTATATCCTTTTATATTTATATTAGTTTCAAATATGATAAGTTAGTTAGAAATAAGTGTTTTCTATTTATACATATCATCATTACCATTACACATACATTTCAGCAGGCTGTATATACTGTAAATAACCACCTACGTTGTGCATATAAAATAACAACACATTTTTTGTCCATAAATATTTATTTCAGCACTCTTACACATCTTGTTGTGAAAGAGCTTTGACACATTTTGGATTTGAGTGATATTTTCTATCCACTTTCTTCATTCTCACTTCTACTCTACTCTTCCAGTCCAGCCACTGTCTCAGTTTCCCTCGCTGAGAGCAGTGCTTCCTCTCCAACATGGTTCAGAGGGTGGCAGTGATCGGTGCAGGGCCATCTGGTCTGACCAGCATCAAAGCCTGTTTGGATGAAGGTCTAGAGCCCAGCTGCTTTGAGAGCAGCCATGATATTGGTGGTCTGTGGAGATATAAGGTGAGGGACAATGTTTTAATCTGGTAATTTGTCACTAAATTAATACTCTATCTTTGGTGGTTTAAAGCATGCATCCTTACACTTCAGCATATACCATGTTAAATAAATGTTGATTTGAAAATTAACTTAGGATAATAAAATCAAATTAAATTAAGATACTTTCTCACAAAAAAAATGAGCATAACTTCCTTTTATATTGAAATCAAGCAGGGAGTTAAGTAAACATCTCAACTTTTGGAACTTTTTTCATGCTTTTGGTATTACAAAAATATTTTTGCAAGTAGCTGACTAATCTTATACTTTAAAAGCCCTCTGAAGTTTGGGGGATGTTATGTGGTACATGTATGATATAATGTATAATGATACCCTGTACTTGTAACAGCTTCATTTCCCACAAACAACAAATCACTATCTGCATCAACCCTACTTTAGGAGCAGCCAGAGCCTGGACGAGCCAACATCTATCAGTCGGTGGTCATCAACAGCTCCAAAGAGATGATGTCTTTCAGTGACTTCCCTCCTCCAGCTGAGCTCCCCAACAACATGCATCACTCTGAGGTGCTGCTTTACCTGCGACTCTATGCTCAGGCCTTCAAACTGCTGCAGCACATTCACTTCCAGGTTAGTGACCTAGTGATTTACTAAACATATTTTTAACAGATTATCTCTTTAAATTTATGAGGGTAAAGCTATTTCAACTTTTTTGATTTCACAAATATGAATGTGACAGATGATGACAAATATCAATGTCCTACTCAGACTGCTGTGGTCAGTGTGAGGCAGAGCCCAGACTTTGCTGTGACAGGCCAGTGGGAGGTGCAGACAGAGACGAGAGAGGGTCAAAATAAGACTCATGTTTTTGATGCAGTGATGATTTGCACCGGACACTTCACCCAGCCTCACCTGCCGCTCAAAGACTTCCCAGGTATTTGCATTATTTCACCACCAGGTGTCACACTATCAGTGCTCTTCAATTGGGGTTCAACTATGGCTATGTGTAAAATAATACTTTCGTCTTATTCCATTTTAGGTATAGAGAACTTTGAAGGCAGGTATTTCCACAGCTGGGAATACCGCAACGCTGAGGGTCTGCAGGGGAAAAGAGTGGTGGTGATTGGGATTGGGAACTCTGGGGGTGATATTGCTGTGGATATCAGTCGAGTGGCTGAGAAGGTGAGCAACTAAACAAGATTTCTGGGCTTTTGTCTTTGTTTTTTATATCAAATAAATGCAGCTTTTAATAACATTTTTTAAAAACATTGTGATGATGAAATTATAAAAGATGAGCATGTGAATCTGTGCTGTCGTGTGCTGACTGGACCCGCAGGTTTACCTCAGTACCAGGAGTGGAGCATGGGTGTTCAGCCGTGTAGGACTGGGTGGGCTCCCAGTTGACCTTGTTGGGACTTCTCGGATGGATATGATGATAGGGAGGCTTTTCCCCTCATGGATCAACAGCATGTTGGAGAAGAATCTAAATCGATCATTTGACCACAGACTATATGGCCTGAAACCAAAACATGGGTAACAAGATCATATTAACATTATCTGCATCTACATGTCTTAAATATGATTGTTACAAGACAAAGTCCTAATAGTGCTTCAGGCTGAAATTTTCAGTACATCACACACACACACACACACACACACACACACACACACACACACACACACACACACACACACACACACACACACACACACATATATGTATATATACTGAACAAAAATATATAAACGCAACACTTGTGTTTTTGCTCCCATTTTTCATGAGCTGAACTCAAAGATCTAAAACATTGTCTATATACACAAAAGACCTATTTCTCTCAAATATTGTTCACAAATCTGTCTAAATCTGTGTTAGTGAGCACTTCTCCTTTGCCGAGATAATCCATCCCACCTCACAGGTGTGGCATATCAAGATGCTGATTAGACAGCATGAATATTGCACAGGTGTGCCTTAGGCTGGCCACAATAAAAGGCCACACGCCGTTTTGCTTTATTGAGGGGGTCTGGGGGGGTCAGAAAACCAGTCAATATCTGGTGTGAACACCATTGGCCTAACCCTAACCCATCTCCTTTGCATAGAGTTGATCAGGTTGTTTATTGTGGCCAGTTCCTGCCAATATCCAGCAACTTTGCACAGCCATTGAAGAGGATGGGCCAACATTCCAAAGGCCACAATCAACAACCTGATCAACTCTAATACGCTCTGCGTGAGGCAAATGGTGGTCACAGCCTAAGGCACACCTGTGCAATATTCATGCTGTCTAATCAGCATCTTGATGCTGATTAGACAAAAGAACTATTCAAAATGATGAGAGATTTGCAGGAACTACTTAGTTCATGCAATTTTCTTTATTTGTAATAAGAGAGCAAGATGTAAGATACTGACCAGATTCAGACTGCAGAGAACAACCTGATCTCTACCCTGTCCTGCATTATTGTAACTATTCAAGTCTTGACTATATGTTTGTGCCACTGAAACACTCCTCATGGGTGACTTATGCAGCTCTACTGTCCTCTTGGCAGTTTTTTTACACAGATCCCTGTTGTGAATGATGACCTGCCCGCTCGGATCATCTCAGGTCGTGTTCAGATTAAATCAAATGTGAAGGAGTTCCGTGGTTCCACTGTGGTCTTTTTTGATGGGAGCATTATAGACAAGGTGTGTGTATTGTGCATTCATTAGACTGTGGGTCTAATGTGGAAATTGTGTCACAATTACTACTTGGACTCTCACTCCTCTTTAGTTTTCACATTCTTTGTTGCCTCCTGGATCATTTTTAATCTTTTATTATTATTTATTATTTGGTTATGAAAAAGCAAAAATCACAAGGTTATTGAATGTTCATGAGTTTTCTGTGTATGTCATACAGGTGGATGTAGTGATGTTTGCCACAGGGTACAACTACAGCTTCCCCTTCCTGCCCTCAACTTTGCAGGCTAAATGTGGTTACAGGCTACATCTGTACAAACATGTGTTCCCTCCTGGGCTGACCCAGCCTACACTGGCAGTGGTGGGCTTCATCCATGGGCTTGGAGCCATTAACCCTCTGGCTGAAATGCAAGCTCGCTGGGCCACTAGGGTTTTTAAAGGTAAAGTACAACACAGAAACTATGAGTTGTATGTGCCGCCTGTCTGAGAAGATACCTGACCTAATGGTGAAGGCATTTATTGACACAAAGGATGTGTTATAATTTCAAGTTCAGATAGTAGTAGATGTCTTAGGACAGCAACTGACAATTGACTTAATTTCCTCAATGCAGGCTTAACAACCCTCCCCTCAGAGGAGACCATGAGGAAGGAAATTGAGAAAGACACAGCAACAATGCATCAGAGGTAACAAATAATTCTTATGCTGAATTACAGAAAGTATGCAAGCCTATATTAAACTGTGCAATGACTACAAATAATCCACTCTATTGTTGTGTATGTTTACTGTCATTAGTAGTAGTAGTAGTAGTAGTAGTAGTAGTAGTAGTAGTAGTCTCCTCTTGGCCTGATACACCAGGTATGATAAAAGTCCATTAACATCTTGTCCATGTTTCTTTCTCTACACATTGGCCCATGGTTTACACTCAGAGCACATAAAAAAACTGGCAACTGCACCACCATTTAGTCATCTAAGAAAAGCGATGGGATAGTTAAGAAAGATTGGAAATATTAAGGAGGAAGCACTATGAAACCTGCCCAAGTAATCAGCAGGGCCTTGGTCTGCCTGTTCTAGTTGTAAATGATAGTATGTTATTGATTGAATTACATATTTAAATAGGACATTAATAATGTGTATTTCTGCTTGCATGTACATGTTACTGTTATCATTTATATAATTGAATTTCTTGCTTCTTTTATATGAAGCATTTGTAACTAGAAGTTGAGTCAGTAAGTGTTTATATAAAATGTTTTGTTGTGTTTTTTTGTTCCCTGTGCTCATAGATTTTCTTGCTCAGAGCGTAACCCCCTTCAGGTGGACTACATTCCGTACCTGGACTCTTTGGCGGAGCAGGTGGGGGTTCGGCCAAACGTGCTGTGGCTTCTGCTGAGGGACCCTAGACTGGCACTAGAGGTTTTGCTGGGTCCGTGCACTCCATATCAGTACCGTCTGACTGGACCGGGCCAGTGGGCTGGAGCCCGTCAGGCCATTCTCACTCAGTGGGAGCGGGTGCTTCTGCCTTTCAGGACCAGAGTGGAACCAGAACCAGAGATCTCCAAACCCTCTTCAAAACTGTGTATCATCATGGCCTTTTCATGTGCAGCTCTGCTGTGCTGTTTCTTCTACAATAAACAACAGCTGAAAATCTGTTGACCTTTTTTTGTGGTCCAGAGAACTGGACTGGACTGTTAGATGTTACATTTTTTTACACTAAAACCAGCAGATGGAGACAAAGCAAAAAACGGCTCATTGAAGGAATCAAAGATCTGCTGATACATTATAACAAAAGTTATAACCAGTGATTTTATTAATGGTTGATCAATCCGTATCTAATGTTTTATCAATCAATAAGTGATTAATTACAGCTTTTGTGTTGCTGAGTTGTGAAAATTATATTTGTATCTGTCCTCTTCTACTTTAACTTGCTCACTTTTAATCTGTCTTTCTACATGGGAAGTTACTGTCTTTGCTCCCAGAATGTATTCCTACAATCTGTTACTAAAGCCTGTACTGACCTGGAAAAAAGTTTAAGTGTGCTGCTCCCTCTGTTTGAAATCAGTTGCAAAATGATCTGAATCTTCAGGATGTGGTCTGACTGGATGCTTTAAAGTGTGTCTAAATGACTTGGAGGCAGCCACGTCTGGCTTTAGATGCTCTGAATGATTCATGTCGCACCTGTTTGATCCTTAATGTTAACTCGTAATGAATAGCCTACTGATGAATGTTTTAAATATTTTATGATTTTGAAATGTATTTATTTTCATTGTAAACTGTTGTATGTTTATGTCTGTATTTTTATGTCTGGACGCCCTTGTTAAAGACATTTTCAATCTCAGACTTTTCCTGAAAATAAAATTAATGATATTGACCAGCTAGTTGAAAACGATAAACATCTAACCTTTTGACTCATTAAGGAGCTGAGTTGGTGACTCAGCGGAAAATGGTAAACTAATCGAGCATTTGGGTAATGATTTACAGTACATAGAGCCACATTTTGTAACTGCATATTTCATCACACAGGGAGAATGTAAACTGTGTTTATATATTAAGCCTATTTAATCTGCTGTGTATTGTATGTATGAACTATGGTCCAAAATAAAGAAACCTAACTGGCTAGTTATGCCCACTTGTTTTAACGTGGTTGGAGTCTCTGACTTCCTTTTACCGAGGATAAAAATCAGATTCTTACTGGTTGTGAAGTCTAGCGTTCATTATGTTGTTTTCATGCAGAGGCGCTGTCTGTTTGCTTATCCACAAACCTTACATAACCCTATCGCTACAGTGTTTCAAGGGTTAGATTAGGTTGTTTTATGCATGTGTTTAATGTTTTACTCGATCTCACTCCGCCCACTGTTGAATTACAGTAGCCTACAGTACATGCAGCACGAAAAAAAAAGTCATTTACTTCCACGAATTGCAAAAGGTAAGAATATGCATGAACTTACAGTCCCGGTTACAGTCGATCGTAATTTTTCAGTAACGTTTTGACGCTGTACAGTCTGTAAAAACTTTTTTTTTAAAAACAGGATCCAGATGGATTGATACATGCTGCACTCCGGTAGTTGATTGTTGACATCGTCTGTACACATTGACCAGCTGATAAACAAAACTGAAGTTTGGTCGGGATTGTGCATTTATAGCCTAAACAAATCTCAGTCAGATGTGATAGCCTGGCACCTATCGACTCCTGCTGTATAGATCAAACTTTTATCGAAACGACCTTTATACTGCATGCATCTTTTTATTTGCGGATTTAATTGTTTGCACCTCAGCTGTAAGTGCTCCAGTAAACACTGTACAGTCCATGAAAGGAGCAAACCTTTAAAACTTGAGGTTTTGTGCATTAATGCATTTTGTTGTAGTGAGATAATACATTTTTCAGACTAATCTGGGACTCCCTTTACGCAGCTGAAGTATGACCCGTCGTGTGGCAGTGATCGGGGGAGGTAGTTCAGGTCTGGCCTGTATCAAATGCTGCCTGGATGAGGGGCTGGAGCCTGTCTGCTTCGAAAGCAGCGATGACATTGGTGGTCTGTGGAGGTTTAAGGTGGGTGCAAGTTGGATTTTCTTTTCTTTACAGAGTATAAGAGAGAATAAATATTTGATCTCTTCCTGGCTGATGTGGTTTATTGCAGGAGAATCCTGAGCCAGACCGGGCCAGCATCTACCACTCTGTCATCATCAACACCTCCAAGGAGATGATGTGTTTCAGCGATTTTCCCATCCCTGCACATTTCCCCAACTTCATGCACAACTCCCTCATCATGGACTACTTTCGGATGTATGCTGATCACTTCCAGCTCACCAAGCACATACGCTTAAATGTGAGGATGCTTCACTTATTACCTGCCTGGAATCGGATTTTTCTGTCCTTGAAATGAGGCATGGCTAATTTAACCCGGCCTTAAATGTGAAATGTTGCTTAGTTACCACATGAAGAAATCTGTGTTTGCTTTTGTGCATGCTTGTTATTAACAAACTGTTATCTGCCCCTGTTTTTCTGTCGCCCAGACCAAAGTCTTGCGGGTGAAGCAGAGATCAGATTTTTCTCGTTCAGGCCAGTGGGATGTTGAGACAGAGAACAAGGATGGCAAAAAGGAGAAACACATATTTGATGCTGTGATGATCTGTATTGGTCATCACTGCAATCCCAACATGCCTGTCCATGACTTCCCAGGTACCACTTATAGACTATAAATAACTAGCAACATGAAGAGGAAACTGTTAAGAATCAACCATATACATTGTGGTTACATAATACTGTATTTACAGAGGGCGACACCACCCAAAGAGAATGGTGTTGTCAGTATAACGGCCTAAACCTTGGCCTAGATGATATTATTAGGGAAATGCTGTAAAGTAGGCAATGTTTCAAACACAGATCAAAGTCTTCTGCAGCAGTAAATGAGCAAAAAGGCAATTTGTGAAGCAAAGTCTGTTTTTTTCCCCAGGCATTGATACTTTCCAGGGAAAATACTTCCACAGTCGAGACTACAAGACTCCTGAAGAGTGGAGGGAAAAAAAGGCCGTAGTGATTGGAATAGGAAACTCTGGAGGAGACATAGCAGTGGAGCTGAGCAGAGTCACCAAGCAGGTTGGACTGACTGAGTTACATACCAACAATGTTTTACATTCAAGATATTTAATGCAAAATCACATTTTATTTTTTTACACATTTTCATATAACATTTTATACAGCAGCATTCATTCCACCGGCACAAGCTGGTGCAGCAGAAGGATAAATAGCTAATTACAATAAATTACAGTCAAAAAGTCAATGAGCAAAACAAATCAACCATCAACCAAATTATCTTGAAGTAAATTTAAAGCTGAACTCACCCAATCTAGTCAGTTGTGTATTGTTCTGTATCAGGGTTAAACCATGTTGAAGGACTGCACGATCTGCAACACATTTATAATACAGAGTTAGCACAAAGTTATTGTTCACCTTTGTTTTGACTATTAGATGGGAAGATTAGATAAAAATTAAACGAAATGGTGACTTGTGTAACACCTGTCTGATCAATTTACCCTTCTGGACTTAGTTGTAAACCTGCGTCTAGTGATCTATAAAAATAAGTGTAAAATCACTTACCAGTTACTGAGCATTGTGTTTTGAGTGCATCATATTCCACATATTAAATGCAATATGCAGTTTGTCAATGTTAAAAACATTTTTTTTTATCATAAACTAGTTCAAAAACATACATTTTAATTAGCCTAGACAGCTTCACCTCTTATAGGACTTGGTATAGTTAGGTTTTTCTATATTTAATTGTAAATTTCAATATCGGACACTTACTAATAGTCGTCATTTTGTATCACCACTGATAATAAATGAATAAGTAAGTTTTCCCAAAATGTCAAACTTTTCTCTCTGAGGTTTGCCTGTCTGGTTAAAGATGATGGTAACAGTGGCACACAACGTTACACATTACATGAGTTTACAGTCTTCCACTTCACTGAACTTTTCATACTAAACAAGAACAACTGATCGAACACCATGTCCTCTCTCCATGTTTTCAGCTCTACCTGAGCACTCGAAGGGGAGCCTGGATCCTGAACAGAGTTGGCGACAATGGCTTGCCCCTTGATATGCTTTTCAACAGGGCGGTGAATTCAATACGGACAATCCTTCCCTTTGGTTTTTTCTGTTGTCTTGGAGAGGCAACACTCAACCGAAGATTTGACCATAGTCTGTACAATCTAAAGCCAAAGCACAGGTACTGTATTCACATCTGTCTTGTACAATTATTTCTATAGTGTGGCTTGGAAATATAGCTTTTGAAGTATAGCATGTTTTAACCCCGCAGATGGCAAAACCTAAGAAATGCAATGCAAGTCTGTTAAACCTGTTTGCCAAATACAGAAGAAAATATTTCGACAACTTCTGGCCATGAAATTCGTTGCCGATATTTATGATCCCTATATGATTAATTCTAATAATTATGGTGTCTGCTTGACCTTCACTAGGGCCATTTTCAGGAAAAGATGTCGATTTTCACAGAAGAAATATCAAAATCTAGTTGACAGATTGTTGTGAATTTATCAAGCACAGTCATGCACACCAAATGAACCTTCTTTAATTTGGGGCATTCGCTGAGCTTTTCTCTTGTAACACCTTCAGGTAAACTTTCCTTTTTAATGACTTAAATCCTCTCCTTGAGCACTGCCTGAAGAAAACGTTTACAGTTATAGCCTCACTATTAGTATGGCTCTATAGCACAATTATACAATGATCAGAAGTTTCTGATCTGCATCATGCCTTCATACTTTTAGGCTTATTTAAATCCAAGTGCCTCCAATATTTATTCATTAGTCTGAATTTAAATCTCAGATTGTTCAGCCAGCATCCCACAGTGAACGATGACCTGCCCAACCGCATCCTATCTGGAACAGTTCAGGTGAAACCCAACATCCGCAGATTTCAAGGGTCCAGTGTGGAGTTTGAGGATGGAAGTGTAGTGGAAGATGTTGACCTGGTGGTATGTTATTTGTGTATAACACTCACAATTGCTTGTTCCGCTTTCTTCCTTACTCATAAACAGTTGCCTGTCTTGCAGGTCTTTGCCACAGGTTACAAGTTTTCCTTTCCATTCCTGGCCTCACAAGTTGTCTCAGTGACTGAAAACAAAGCATCTCTGTACAAGTATGTGTTTCCTCCTGAGATGGACTGCCCCACTCTGGCTATCATTGGTTTAGTACAGCCACTGGGAGCCATCATGCCCATCTCTGAGATGCAGGCCAGATGGGCCACACGTGTCTTCAAAGGTAGTACAAGTTCTGTAAAAAAAAAAAAAAAAGAAAAAAAAAGTGCAACAGTATTTTCAGGATTTAGTGTGTACGAAGGCAAATCACTGAATGACAATGTCTCCTTTAAATAGGCTGCACCAAGCTTCCCTCAGCAACCGCGATGCTTAAGGAAATCGAGTGCAAGAAGGAGATGATGGCTACAAGGTTATGCAGTGCTCAGTCTAGAGACCACTTACAGATGTTGGATCAGAAAATTACCCAATCTTGTTATCCACAACATGTTCAACTCAAGTCTCTTTTTCAGGTATGTCACCAGTCAGAGACACACCATCCAGGTTGATTATCTCAACTACATGGATGAGATAGCAGAGGTGGTGGGGGTTCGACCCAGCATCTCAAGACTGCTGTTGACTGATCCCAGGCTGGGACTGAATCTGATGTTTGGTCCTAGCACCCCGTACCAGTATCGTCTCAGAGGGCCAAGAAAGTGGGCCGGGGCCCGTCAGGCCATCCTGACTCAGTGGGAGAGAGTGGCTAAACCCATGCAGACCAGGCCCTGTGATGAGCCCAAAGCCAAGAGATCACTGAAGTGGCCTCTGATTCTTTCAGCTGCTGCTGTGGGTTTGGCTGCATATGTTAACAGGAACAGCCTTCCAACTTTCCTACAAGATCCCACAGCACTGTTGGACAGGATAAAGGTGTACCTGCCTGCACAGTGATGTGCAATTAATACTCAAACCCTTTCAGCTGTGATTAGTCTTCTCTTTTAACACATTTGTCACACATGAATGTAGTTTTATACAATACCACTGCCTCTCCTGAAGTGGACAATATGCATATATATGGAACATGAGTCTATTTCACTAAATGATAGCTTCAAACTGTTTCACTATATAAAAAGATATTATTCAACATATTACATTGGGTGATTGTTTGAATCTGGATTTAACCTTTAAAGTATTTAATGCCAATATGTATTGGAGCAGAACTTTTGGAAGAAATGTGTATAGTGCTTTTGTGTAGGTTGCGATTTTAACTCAACATATTAGAAAAGTGGTGTAATTTATAACTAAACAGTTGTAAACACATGTAACTTGCAATATGAAAATCTGTGATTCTTGTATACTTAATGGCTGAATGCATTATATGTAGAATCATTGTATTCATCACTGTCATATTTCCTTACAGAATATTTTTATCAACCTCACAACAGTAATAATAATGATAATGGAAAACTACATGTAACTTCTTGAAGAGTGCAACACATGATGACTGCTACAATAAACAGTGATACAATACCTGACCAAAGTCCCTGTATCTTCTGTCTCTTTTATTGAGTAAGATACATGTATTTTCTAAAACCTTGTTTTTTTGCTCTTGTAACAGCTTCCAATGTGTCTCCAGGTGAGAAGAGTCTTTGAGGGTCCATTTACTACTTCAAAATTGTTCTCAGGCAGTGCACTTAAGTAAATGTACATTACCAGTATGATGTACATTGTTCAATGTTGCCCCCTAATGGTGGCTTCAAATCTACCTGATGTTAGGTATGAAAAATCTTCTGAAGGTGCAATCGTTTTATGTAATCATAATTACAAATCTTACTCCGGGATCTCTTTCAATCTCATGTAATAGTCAAAGTCCATATTTGAGAATGTTTTTTTTTTTTTTTTTTTTAAAGAATGACATTTTTAAGGTACGATTGCCCATAAACAAGGATCAACCTTAAATTACAAACCATATCAATACCGATTAATATGCTGCAGGAAAAAGTGCCTACTTTGTGCATGTTGGTGTTATTTTATTAATTTGATTGAAACATATAGAGCAGCAGGGACACTAAAAAGGACGCATTGTTCAACAGATTTTCACCCCATCATCAATAAATTCTCCACTGGTTTAAAAATCTATAAAACAGTAGTGTTGATTGGTATTGCCATTCACTCCATTTGTGGACAAATACGGTTGTAAACAATTTCTCTAGTTGTTTTGTTTTTTGGGGGAAAGTTATGTTAAAGGAATCCCTAATCAATATTCATTCAAGGTTTGTTAGAGGTAAATGTATTATTATTGTTGTTTATTGTTTTATATAAATACGGGTTTGAAGTTTGTCGTTGATTGGACCTGTTTTGTCACCACATCTATGGAATCAGATAGCTAAATGTTGCTAAAATAGACTACAGTTTAGAATATCAATTTGGATTTATAAAACCTATCAAACTAGATGGATATCATATAGAGAGGTAGAGAGAGGGAGATGGCGTCAGCACCCTACGGAAATGTATCCTAGAAATCGTGAATAAAACCTCTTTAGTGAATTAACCTCGAGATAGACTTTAAACTAACCGCCGGTAGTAAACCACCGGTGGACCCCGGAACAAGAATCGTCCACGCGTGACTCGTAAACATTTGGGTTGCCAGGTTTGGGAATGCCTATGATCTGAACGCCATTAGAGGGAGAACAGAGATTTTGAGGTAATACTTATTTTTTGACTATTATTTGAGCATAAGCCTTTCTTTTTAATTCACCTGTTTGCAATACTGCACACTTTGTTTATATGTCATCTTATACTTTCTAGAACTACTTTACAGGTACCACTGACAAAATGGCAAGATAGATAGATAGATAGATAGATAGATAGATAGATAGATAGATAGATAGATAGATAGATAGATAGATAGATAGATAGATAGATAGATAGATAGATAGATATACTTTATTGATTTCCCAAGGGGAAACTTACAGTAATCAACACATGCCAACACATAGAACAAGAGGAAAATACATGAAACAAAGACAATTAAAGTCAGCATAAAACAGTCGAAAGACTGGACACAGATAATTAAATGATGCGTATGACAAAACACAAAGCAAAAAAGAGTAAAAAATAAAAAGTAAAAAATACCATCCAGCTGTAATGAATAATCAGAAAGCTTTGCCACAGCAGGCTCACAGGATCTCAATCGTTCTGATGAGCATTGGGACATGAGCAGCCATGCACTGAAAGAGCTATTCAGTCAACTAAAGAGATTATTAAAGGGATATTCTTCATAGTTTAGGATGGAAAATGGCAGCAAAGCCTACATCTGACTTGAACACAGCAACACCTGGCCTCATTCACTCAATTGAATGAATATAGGCTTACCCCTAACCCAAAACGATGTAAGCTAAAGGCTATAAATATTTGTAATATAGAATAGACTTGCCAAATTGTACTCCAGTCACATCACACTTTTCACATAACACCAACAACAACGTGTTCATATTTTCAGTTCATGTTCACATAAATTAAAAGTAAATAATTTGTTTGGCTTTGTGTGGTTAAATGTATAAGTAATTTACATCACCTAACACTTTGTTAAAGTATCAGAATCTGAATCATCTTTATTCAGATTTACAAGGGAATTTGACTCTGGTTTAGCGGCTCTTTGTGTACTTACACAGAATAACACCACAACAACCTTCAGAAATATACACAAGGAATAGTTATATATATATATATGTTCATGTAAATTAAAAGTAAATTATCTCTTTGGCTTTGTGTGGTTAAATGTATAGTCATTTACATTGCCTTACACTTTGATAAAGCATGAAATATTAATGTCATTCATGTCAACCATAGAGTATCTCAACGGGTAATTAGTGTATTTGTCACCTGTAAAGAAAGCTGAATTTATGTGTCCGACCCTTCTTTGAATGAGTGATGTTAATGGTTAAACTGTGACTGAGCACCTGCACACACACTCAGAGGTTAGAGCTTTGAAAGGGGGATGTGAGAAGATCAATCTGGCAACTACAATCTGCCATCTTTGATTGTGCGACAGGCCGCGGCTCGAGCGGGGCCTCACTCAGCTAGAAAAAACGGTGTGGCACCAGTTAACGGGCGCGGAGAAACACGGAACCACAGGACGCCCGCACACCGGTTCCCACAGTAACGGAAGAACCGACGAGGACATAGTGGCGGCTTGAAGCGGACCGGAGCACACAAACACAGAGGCCGTGCATGTGGAGAGAGGTTTGTTGGCAGCAACGAGCTCAATAGCTAACCGTCGTTAGCAAGCTAGCCAGCTTTTGTAATCTGCCGGCCAGACACAGACTCCTCCACCTCAAAGTAGGCCGAAACCGGACCCAGGAGTCAAGCTGTACGACAAGCCAAAGGACAAAGAAGGCACCGGCGTTGGCAGGTGGGTCTGCATGTCATGCGAGCTGATTTTTTTTTAAAGTTTTATCAGAGCGGCTGATGTGTTGGTGCTCACACATCGTTAGCTGGTTAGCATGCTGTGGCCACTGAAGGACTGGAAGTGGATGTGATGGCGACCAGTGAGAAACGAAACTATGCTAAACGATGCGAAGTGGCGGCCTGCTATCTAACAGCACCACGCTCCGCATTAGACGTCAAACCCTGCGTGGCTGGCTAAGTGAAAGTGTTGACGTTTTTGTTGGTGCGTTTTGAGCAGATTTAATAGTTATTTGTGCCCGGTCTGAGTGAGTTCCGGGCGAAAAAGGGGCCTGTATCCCCTGCCGGTATGAGCCACCCCAGCCCACCAGCAGTCTGATTCATGGAGACGGATGGCCTGCAGACTCCTCAGTGGCACTGATTTACAGGAATAAAACGTCACTTTTCATCTGGCTTTCATCACTTGAGGTTTTTCCTCTGAATTGAACTAGTGGTGGAGATATGCTACGTTTTCTACCCGAATGTCATGATGTAGGGTGTGTGTGTGTGTGTGTGTGTGTGTGTGTGTGTGTGTGTGTGTGTGTGTGTGTGTGTGTGTGTGTGTGTGTGTGTGTGTGTGTGTGTGTGTGTGCACAGATTTGCACAATGCTCCCCTTTTCAGCCATGATACCTTGCAGATTCAACAAATATGCCCCTTCCCTGAAGGAGCACATTTTTGTTGTGTGAGTGTGCACATTCAGGGTTTTGGCAAGTTTGGGGTTTGTATGCTTCACATTCTCATATCTGTAGATGGGTAAGATCGCGAAAAGGCTTACATTATATTGATTTCTGTACATTCAACCTTTGAAAGGGATGGGTCTACATCTGGCTAGTTTTCTGGAGGCTATTCAGACATATTGATTGGAGTAGTGCTTATTGATCGAGCAGTCAGTGACTAAGGTCTGATCAGAGATCTAATGGAAATATCATTTTCAAGGCTCAACAAAAAAAGACAAGCTAAAGATGAGTTTATTTTGACCTGCTTGGCTCTGAGCTGATTTTAAGTAATATCAAACGTTGCATTTTAACAGCTCTTCATTTAGTCCCCTCAAAGGGACCACTTTGTGTGTATTTCAAACTGGCATTTATCTTGTGCACTGAATCTAAACAAGTTAGCACCCAATGAACTGAAAACATAGCCACCATCCAGCTTCTTATGTTCTCAATGAAATCACTGACAACTCTCAAGGGAGACCATTTCATGATATTGACGATCTGACTTTGGACAACCGCAATAATCTTAAGTGGCATCCAAGCCTTATCTTGTCCCATGCGTTGTGCTCAATGGACTAGAAACAGTAAGTAATTGTATAGATGCTGGGAGAAGCCCCTTGCACTGACCCTGATCAAAGTTGAGATTAGTTGGTGGATGCTGAATGTGTCCGACTCAGTTCACGTAATGGATATGACACAGTACATCTTGTCGTCCTACAGGCCAAGCCGCTGTGTCTGTGAGTAATGGTGACTTAATTAATATGCATGTGTGATAGTGTGGAAGACCTATTAAAGGAGGAAAAAATGTTTTAGTGTACTTACAGATTAACATAATATGCTCATCTCTGTCATTGGACCAAGTCATTGGACCAAGTCTTCACTGGAGCATTTCGTCCAATAAGGTCAGTGGCACACAGGCCCAGGAGCGGCAAACACAGTTGTTTAGGTGAAACATTCCCGTTCATCTTTCAGGCCATCTACATGACTTCTCATTCTTCTCCGTCGCATCAGCCAGGTCAGGAAACAAAAGAGCAGGGTGCATGCACACTTCACACGTATGCCATCTGGGTCAAACTGCAGAATGAATGTGGAAGTGGATTTGCTGTGCCAAATATATTAACTTTTATGTGTTAACCTTTATGTCAACCACCAAATGGCTGCTGTGAGGCTTGCATTTCTTTGGCTTTGTCGGACTTAATAATTATAAAGCTGTTTAGAGAAAATGATTTTTTTTCCCACAATCTCGAGGATCGTAGTTGTGAGTGCAGCGCTGTGCTGATGTGCAGGTTAAAAACTGTGACATTACCACCCAGTTTTATAAATAATCAGAATTTTCCTTTAAGATCAGAGGCTCCTGTGTATCCATGCAGTGTTTTATTAGTGGGAAAGATGTGGAAACAAATGCTTTGTGTGGTTGTCCATTCACATCACTGTTTGGACATCAAATAAGCAAGTCATTCCACTATTAAAACTAATGATATTTATTCAAAATAGAACTTACGCAACACACTTTTATGCTATTTCTTACTGCTAGGCATTATCAACACATTTTTATACTGGCTGAATGGTTTGAGGATGAAAATATTGCCAGCCATTTTAATTTCATCAAGCCAAAATGTGTACACACAAAGCTACTTCTCCTTAGTCAGAAACAACAAAATGTTGGCATGTAGTGATGTGTTGGAAATCAGCTTCCGTTGATGAATGAACTGTGATGCAGGAGTAGTTCTAGGGGTGCAGGGTCATGCTGGAGGCCGGGCTAAGCTGAATAAGTCTGGATAGCAGGGATGCATTCGTATACCAGGTGAGGAATATGAGGTTTGAAGACATTTTAAAAAAGGAGAATTTGAGGTCCCTCCTCCGTACTGTTGTAATTTGGGCTGGTTATCCTCTTATCGATGTTCCCTTTCCCTTTTTGATTCCTATTTTTCAAACACACCCTCATACATCCCACATCCTTCTGAGGGACAGATGGAATAAAGTGAAATCTGCAAATGTTTAACACAAATCGAGAGCACAGACCTGTGTGCAGAGTCATTTCCAGTCTGCTCCTCTTGTAGATGAGACCATTAAATTCACTACGAGATAGCCAGAGCCAGCTAGCCAGCTTTAGTCCTGACTGCCCCGCAAACTGCAGCAGGAGCGCGTTTAGTTTAACTGTTCACGTGACATTTTATGGGACTGTGATGACTCAAGATGGCTAATTTAACCAGCAATCATCTACCTAAAAGTAGCTGTGCACGTTGCGGGCCTGTCAAGCATGACTGCTGCACCTGACAAAATTAAACTGCAGAACAATGATTTATAATGATGATAAATGAAAGTGTTTCATATTTTTCCAAAAATTCAGCTGGCATCTGTAATCAGGAGGGATCTAATTCGACAGCGCCCTCTCAATTAGACTCCATATCAACTCTTAATCAGTATTTATTCACTCTCATGCCAAACATTAGATAAGCTGGCAAGATACTATTCACTACTCAGCAGGTCACATTCACAGCCAGCCTCATCAGATATATTAGGCGGCAGAGACTGACTTTGACTGTTAGAATTTGTCTTTCGTGTCGTAGTGAATACTCAGCTTTCTTGTTTTCTGGAAGGACTGTTTTTGAGACAGCTGGAAAGTGTATCTGCAGATACTTGGCCTGAAGCCTCAACTGTATCAATTGTATTGCATCAAGGTTTTTTCATAGCTCGGCTTTCAGCAATGAATAACCTCGACCAGAACTAGATACGTTTACAATAAGAGTGTACGTATAGAGTGCACCTCCCCAAATGCATCGTTGCTCATTTTAAGAGGTGCATATGAGCTGCGGTATTGCGTCTTGGGTCTTGCATACTCATAACAGTGACAGTGCGGATGCTTGCAGTTAAAGCACAGAAAAGATGCTTTCACACCTCAGGGACAGTTATGAAGTATCGGGTATCTGAAGTTGACTATGAATCCAGTTTCTGATTAAATTGGGTTCAATTCGGTATTTTTTTTATTGACCAACACATGCAAAAATGTACACAAACCTAGTGTACATATTTATACTGATTTATACAACATGAATATCAGACAGTATAAAAAAAGTCTTACCATGTTTTACTGATGATACACAGACATACACTGTTTACATTAGCTTCCCAGCACCCCACCATTGTTATTTTTGTTCTTTTTTAATAGAAAAAATCCAATTAAGTTAATTATTGCATATCATCGCCAATGTTCATCAAATATTTAAAGAAGTCTAACTTGTGTGTTATCAATACTTGGTACGATGACAGTCTCTACAATCATAAAGTGAAAGTGTCTCCTCTGTGGTCCTCCGCAGCAGCTGAAGAGTCGCAGTGGAGTGAGATGTCTGTCCTCCCTCCTGCTCTCTGTTGTAAACACACGTAGCTGTTGGCGAGCAGCTGCGCCCAAGTCTTCCCGTGTCTCTGTGCAGCAGAAAAAAGCACGACACAGGAACTTGGCTTGGGTCTTGAAGAGTCGTAGAATTTATTCACCGGCAAAGAGACAAAAGTGTACACACACTACACTGTTCACAGATATACTGTGAACAGTGCCATGTAATACTCTGCTCAACTCGCTGCAGCCCCTCTGTCTCTTTCTCTCTCTCGACCGCACACTCACTACATACTGAGCTGTTCCTTAAAGGAGCTATGATACAGTTTAGAAAACATCTGAAAAAAAAGAAATAAATATATATATATATATATATAAAAAAGCAACGATGGTCCAAACAATGAAATTAAAATCCAAGATATAATTTCTTTCCTTAAAAAGGTGCAGTCCAGGGTTTCTATCTGTGTATTGCAAACCAAGCAGCCCCGAACATCTGGGAATTAAAAAAAAAAAATCATCGTTGCTTTTACAGTATTTTACTTAAAAAGATGCAGGTTGGATTTGAAAGAAAGGCATTTTCCTTTGCAGAATTGTTCCAAGGCCAAATTGCAGATAGAGACTGAGCTGATCAGAGCTGTCAGCTCCCCCCAACACACACTATGTCACACTCTCATAGACACTACTCCTCCACTGCTCCGTTAATAATAAATGACCTCTGTGTGACTTAGGAAAGACACTGCAGCCCCAAACATGCTGTCGCTCTGTCCGCGGTATTGCTCATTCACTTCATGGCTTTTCCGTCTAGCTCCTGTCATATCCTAAACCCTCAGTGCCCCCCGTCAGTTAGTGTGTCCAGCTTTCAGAATTGTACTACATGCAAAAATTAAAATTGGTGTTTTCTCACTGGTTGGTAGGGCTGAGCAATATGGACATAAACAACTATCACGATACTTTTGACCAAATACTTCTATCAATATTACAACGATCATGTAGACTATTGGAGTGTTCATAAATTATTGGCACAATGAGACTTTTTAATCAATAATCAGTAATGTGGATATAATGACTAAGTGGTTAAAGGCATGGTGAGTTCAGTCAGGTGGTTTACAAACAAGGGTTCAGGAAAGGGTTTAGGCTTTGTATAGACAATACAAATCCATTAAAACAATGTGGAGTGCCTGTGATCTTGGCTTGGTCAATTTCTATCCACAGGCAATATTGCGAGTTTGCAACATGAAAAAAATCATGTAAGTGTGTGCAGGACTTAGTGAGCTGTTTTCTACAGTTGAAATTAAGGGGTGCTCTGATCTGCCAGATCAGTATCAGGGTCAGAATTGAACCTATCAAAAGGATCAGGTATAAGAAAATGTTATTTATTTATTCTGTCAATATCTTTATTGAATTAAAAGTGATCAGTTCAGTTTTCTGGTTTTAGAAAAACACTGAGTGTTACTTTTTTCAAACTGCAAACACAAAACAAAAGTGTTAAATTTCCATCTTCATAAATCATTTTTGAAGCCAATCCTTTAAAGTGTTTTTAAAATGAGTGTTTACTGGCTTGCAGTCTTCTCCTACCCAAGCATTGCTGGAGCATTGCTGCATTTCTTGCTTCACCCACTTGCATGTGTGTCCTGATGCACTTGCTTGAGACAAACGAAGCGTGGTGTCTCGCCCAGTTTGGTTTCCTTTCCTAAATCACTCTTCTCCACAAAAACAGGCTCAGGGCAGATTGTGGTTTGTAAACCAGCAACATACTTGTGTTTTTGCAGAGAATGAATCTCTTCACACCAACTGTAGGTTATTGGCAAACCTCAAGGAATGTTCAGATATCTGCGTTATGGTATACAGTGCAGAGCCAACAACCTCTGCACTTTCTTGTGTTCTCATTTTTGTCTCCCTCTGTCTGTAGGAGGCTGGTTCTGGGGGCGAGGCCAGAGGACCAGACTCAATGAGTTTCCAGCGAAATGTCCGAGAAGTCAGGGCAGAGCACCAAGGCAAAGGATGGCAAAACAAAGTATGCAACCCTTAGCCTCTTCAATACCTACAAGGGCAAATCTCTGGAAACCCAGAAAACTGCAGGTAAGCCCCCACTCTTATCCTGTTAGTTTTGCACACTGTGGAACACTATATGACTACTCATGAGTGGGCTGTGAGGTTGTATTTATAGCTTGTTTTGTCTTTAGCAGCTTCAGTTAATCAAAGCAAAATGATAAAAGCTTTAAAGATCAAGTTCTTACCTTGTCCCTGTTGAGTACTTTCTTTTTTTCTCTTTTCTTACATCTGATTTTTTCCCCCTTCATTCCAGTGGCTGCCAGACATGGGCTCCAGAGTTTGGGCAAAGTTGCTGTTAGCCGGCGTATGCCCCCTCCAGCCAACCTGCCCAGCCTGAAGGCAGAGAACAAGGGAAACGACCCCAACGTCAACATTGTCCCCAAAGACGGTAGTGGCTGGGCATCCCGACCTGAGGGAGGGGAAGAGAGGTAGATATAATAACTTGATGCTTGTTTATGAACTCGACCTGAAATTAGAAGAAATGAAGCTGTATGTACGCACAAGTTCTCTCAGGTTAAGTTGGAGCAATCTGCCATCGACAGCATCTAAAATCATGATTGGTGTTGCCCTGTCTTTGCCATAGGCAACAGGAGACACCCCCACCCCAGATCAAACCACCAGTGCTCCAGTCACAAGAGCTTTCTATTGGGGGCAGCCGCTCCTGGGCCAACAGCAAGCAGACACAGCCAGACGGTAAATATGCTCTTTACTTCCTTGCTAAGCATTAAATCTACTCATACAATGCAGACTGGTTATGAACTCCTTTCTGTAAATTTCCCACTTCTGTCCACACAAATAAGAGGAACAATATTCAATTGGTTTAGAGCACTCAGCCGTTATAGTCTGCATGGAATTTAGACCTAGTTCTCTACTAAATGTGTTGGTTGGGGTGGAAGGCGTGCTGTACACCAGCTCAGGATTAGTCACTGTTGTATTATTATATTCAATCTTGTGATTCCTGTGTTCATAATAACGTGCTTGTATTGTGCAGGAGCTCCTCGTGTGAGCAGCCACTTTCACCAGGAGTTTCCCAGCTTGCAGGCGGCTGGTGAGGTCGAGAAAGACGGTCAAGAGGAGGAGCCTTATGGACCAGGCCCCAGCCTCAGACCTCAAAGTACGGCCACACTCATACACATAAATATCAGTCAGTGTTCATAGATTACAGTGTTTCCTCGAGGATTTTTTTCCATGACAGTGCTGTTGTGTGCGTGCAGAGACCACGATGCCAGGACCTGTATTTGCTGTCATCGTCAGTGGAATAACTTAAGACTATCATAGAATTGTTCCAGATGTCCATAGAGTCATGTGCATGATCATTTAACAGGAGTTTTTGACAGTAGAGGGGCTTTGGAGGTTGTAGTTGTAATAAATGTCAAAGAATGAAATGTCTAAAATCAGAAAATATACTTTTTTTTTTTTTTTTTTTTTTTTTTTTAAAGAAGCACCAATATGGAATTACTTGGATGTAGACTAAGTTATTAAGGTGTAACTTACAAGATAATTGTATATTTTTTGTGACATGGAATACATGAAAAAATGTATTGTTACAAATGCAAACATGTAAAGATGACAATTGTATATTTAGATTGCAAGTTTAGAGCACCAAAGTTTACAGCATTCACCATCCTACAATAAGGAATGTATTTATATATTGTAAACTCATTTCTAATGACATGTTTGTCTTCTTTTGTAGACGACTTAAAATTAGACCGTATCTTCTTATTGACATTTATGCCGTTGAATGGATTTAATGGGTGAAGCCTTCAGACTCTACTGTTTAGAAAGGCTGCAGGTCTTAACAAACTGATAGCATCATTCATCCTCTCCTCTGTCCTCGTCCCTCTGCTGCTGCTGGTCAGACTCACTGCTGTAGGCACTGATGGTAGAGAGGAGGGGCAGGCTGGTGTCTACAACAATTTTTTGATATTTAGCTAATTAGACTCAGTTGTTACATATAGTGAACATCTGTTTTGAGCTTGTTCATATTAGTTTATTACCATAACAATACATTGCAGATGAGAAGGAAGTGAGTGTATTGCTGGAAGTGAAAGATGTCGTAGTTAAGTTTATATTTTGCTTCAGTTGTTTGATAAATTGCTTGTGCAGTCCCCGTTACTGCAATATTTTGTTGCACTTACAGCAGCAAGCAGTCTGTTTGAGTCTGTCCACTGTTGCCTCTCTGCTCGTGTGTGTGAGAATACATTACAATCACAGAGAGAGACGGAGAGGCAAAAATCCCATTTGCTGAACACAAGCTAACCCTAACCCTGCTGGAAGTGGAGAAAAGTGCATGTGTTTCACATTCGTTGTGATTATGTACAATGTGAAATTTCAGCAGCAGCGCTGCACCACTATTGACAGCATAAAGGGAAAACACTAGCTTACTTTCTATTTATTTTCCTCTTGTCCTGTTAGATGTTGGCAGTTGGCGTGAAGGTGGAGGCAGGAATTTGAACACTGCACCCAGCCCCCCTGAGATGGAAAACAGGGCTCCAGAGGAGGGTAGTACGGCTCCTGGTACCTCTTCACCACCTGAGGTAGCTGATGAGCCAGGACGAATCGTAACCACTGACGTTCAGAAGGAGAAGAGGGATGTCAGGGAGAGATTACCCCCCTCTGGCCCTCCTCAGCCTAAACTCAATGGGGGGCAACAGCCCCCTGCTGGGGTGCCAACTCACTTCGACCCTGCTTTCAGGAGCATGATGCCACCCTACGTAAGCCACAATTTGATTTTCTGGACTGATCACATGAGGATATCACAGTATTACAGTTACTTGCCCTGTTTGATGATTTGTGTCTCTCTGTTTTTAGATGTTCCACGCCTATCCTCAAATGACTTTTGGCCCAGGGCAACCAAACTTCAGATACCCTGTACCACAAGATGGAGCAAAGTAAGTTCACATATGAATGGAAAAGCCCTAAAAACTAAGGATGATGCTAAATGAAAATCCAATGTCAATGCTAATGTAAAATAAAACATAAGATAGATATTAGTATTGAATTTTATTATAACATAAACACATTATGCTATCAGTTAAAAAAATACTCAGGTGTATTCAGCCCTGTGCACAGATTTGGTGTGTCAGGCCTGTGACGCTACCTACAAGTATCAGTACATTAAATAAAGTTGAAGAGAGAAACTTGTTAATGCACTAGACAAGGTCACATAATAAATGTTCCTTTCCGTTGTTCTCCATTGGCTGATCAGGGTCCCTCGCTCAGCACGTCCCCAGCAGCCACCCCATCAGTCCTGGCACCTGGACCCAGATAGACCCTCTATCATTAGCGCCACAGAACTGAAGGAGTTGGACAACTTGGACACTGATACTGATGAGGGCTGGGCAGGTCAGTAGTTATACATAATTTATGAACTGCTGTGTTTGAATAATCACTTAATCGGCTGGGGAAAAGGTCACTTTACTGCAGTTCTAGCTTGTATGAATCTTGTCTCTTCTACAATCCAGGAGCTCAGATGGAGGTGGACTACACTGAGAAACTAAACTTCAGCGATGATGAAGAGAACCAAGCTGCTAAAGAAAAAGGAGAAAACTGGTAAGTATTTTTGATCTGAACTTTCAATCACTTACATTGTCTTGCATTCACTATTTAGCTTCTGTAATTCACTGTAAAAGAACCACACGAAGGGTTCTCTCTGTATAGATTTTCTTATCTTTCAGATACTCTGCTCATCTCTCACCCTTTCTTTGAAAATCAACTTTTGGATACTTGTCATTGGTCATCTCAGTTTATGTTACTGAATATATGTCAATGTGACATGGAAATTAAAAGTACTTTTGAGTTTCGTATTTCAAGCAGATTTTAAGACTTTCCAAGTTGATTTTTATACTAAACACATGAGAATGACTGCCTGATATGTAAGGAAAAAAAATCAAATCACTATACAGCATGCCTTCAAGCTTAAATCATATAAAACACTTGTAATTAACTTTTTGGTTTAAATTGAATGAATTTGACATGTTTCATCAATGCTAATGCATTACAAAACAATCGCACAGTATAGTGACACGTTCTCCAAGTGCAGAACCGTATTTAATGGAAATCAGTGTATTGCAGAAAGAACGCTCTTGTGTGGTGGAACGTTTAACATACCACAGTTGTACATTCAGGGCAAAATGGTTACACATAAGCATCAGTTAGTACAAACAGTTATTTGGGATGACACAGTGAGAACATTTTCCCACCAGTAAACAAACGTGTGACAACACTGGTGTTAATGGGTACACTAAACATTTTAAAAGATATTATTTGTCAATGATAGTTAATATCTTCAGGCCACCTTCTTTGATCTTTCAAGTTTTTAGTTTAAGATTTTAAGTTTAGAGCTTCCCCTAATTACAAGTTAGTGATAGCATTCTCGGACATGGGGATGATCCACGGGACACCAAGAGCAGGCAGAGAGCAAGAGTTTTTGCCAAAAACAAGCCCCAAGACCCATAAGGACATGAGAGCATCTGGTTGCTAACAGCTACGTGTGTTTACAGCAGAGAGCTAGAGGGAGGACAGATGTTTCACTCTGCTACCCTGTACTCTGTATTGAAAACACGCTGTGTGTTTTACAAATGAATTCGTTTTTCTTTGCTGAACATGGATGCTGATATGCTAAAATGAACTAAATAGGTTTTATTTTTTTTAAAGAAAAAGCAAAACAGTGGGGGCGGTGGGCAAGTAAAGTAATCAGTGTGCGCCTGAACACTGTAACACAGACTACTGCAGCAAACATAACAGTTGGTACAAAGTAAAAAGCATTTAGAAATGATGGCGGCATCAACCTGGGCAAGGTTCAAAACCATTTTCAGTCCCATGAATGTGCTTATTAAAGCCTGTTTTTGTGTGTCCAGTGAGAGTATGTGTCATCATAGTGTAGGGTTTAATGTGCAGCATGAGGTTGAGATAAGCAGGTTCTAGACTTGTGAGTTTTAACCCACACAAATGTAATATTTTCAGGGAATGGATGGGTAAAGTGGAACGTATGAGATCACGACCAGCAGACGGTCAAGAGGGCTGGAAGGAGGGGTCTGAGGATCGTGGAGGCAGTAAAACCTCATGGGCTGACACCGTAGATCCAAGAGCACCTTCACCTGGCAGTATGGGACAGTACAATAAAGCAACTGCTCCACAGGACTACCAGGTAAAGCTGGTATACATTGCACAAGCCTCACGTTAAGTTTGCACTGATATTGTAACGTTAAGTTCATCAGTCTGTATGCATACTATTTTTTTCTATTTTCAAGGGTGGTGTTCGTCCCGTTGTTGCTGGAGCTCCACGTGGAAGCAAACCACCAGCTACAGCGGCACCTGCCGCTGATGAGGACCCTGAGGCATGGCGACAGAAGCGCAAGAAGCCTTCAGACGTTTCTGAAGCTGTAGAGCGAGCGAGACGGAGAAGAGAAGAAGAAGAACGGCGGATGGAAGAACAGCGGCTTGCTGCTTGTGCTGAAAAACTTAAACGTCTCAATGAAAAACACCGGCAGGCAACAGAGGGCAAATCTTCCCCAGCACTGACCACCAATGATGATGCGGGAGCTGCCCATGAAGAAGCTCCCTCTGCAGCTCCTGCCCCTGCATCCAGTCCTGTACCTTCAGTCCCTGTTTCACAATCACAGGCCCCAATCGTGCAAGCTCCTCTACCTGAGAGGGTGGATCGAGACAGGGAGAGGATCGAGCAAGAAAGGGAGATAGTTGAGCCAAGCGTAGAGGAGGAGGTTCACTTGCCTCCTCAGCCCAGCTCCCCAGTCCATAGACCTGTGGCCAAAGCTCCAGAGCCTCAGAGCGAAGGAGAAGCTGAGGTCAGCCCCCTGGTGGAGGAGAACCTGGCCGACAGGACAACAGTGCCTATTCGAGACTATTTCAACATAGAGGACAGCAGAGGTAAGCCAGCTGAGATGCATGTATGTATGTACGTGTGTTCAATTAATGGCTGCTGTAACAAAGTAATTTCCTGTGAAGGATTAAATAAAGTACTCAGATTACTCAGATGCAATCACCATGTGAGCTAGACAACTTCCAGACGTGGTCTGGCTGATCCCAGAGCATTTTGATCACAATGTGTTCTTTACAATGTGCATTGGCACGTTTTTCTTATTCTCATTATGTAATGGTAATGTCAGGTGTAAATAGGGTCTTTATAGATCATTGTGCAGTTGCACTTCAGTGCCACTTAGTTTTATGTGTAAGTATTAATGGTTTTGTTTTCCTGCAGTGGATGAGCCCCACCTGCCACTGCCTCACATGGACACCCCCAGTGGTGAGGAAGTCCCTGTGGCACCACCACAATTGGAGGGAGAGGCAGCAGCTGCTATGCGTCCCTCACTCACCTCAGGCTATTCCAAACAGTTTCAGAAATCTCTGCCGCCTCGCTTCCTCAGACAGCAGGTAAGTACATCCACACCTGGCTTCTTATGTCACTAGTGGCTGGGATTCTGCTATTTATGCGAGTGTTGCAGAGGGGCTAGTGGACATAGACTAGTTCCCAAACTGTGAACATAAAGGGGACTTCTGGAGTTTTCCCATTCAAACAAAAATGCAAAATAAATCAATTTAATTTTACTCTTTAAATCATACTCTTCCATAGTTAGCATTTGAAAGACCTGTGCTGAGGTTATAGCACATATTTGTAAAGGCTTTGGTTTGACCAAATAATGTTCATTGGTGGGCCTTTGAGTACATTATGTCAAAAGGAGCTGATTTACTTACAGCCATTAATAATAAAAACAGCCATTTACAGTGTGGAATACCATTTAAAACCAATTAACTTTGTTTATCTTATGTTCCCCATTACTATTCCTCGTTGATCTTGTAGGAGCAGATGAAGCAGCAACAATGGCAGCAACAGCACAGTGGGGGCTCCGTGTCACCATCAGGTGGTGGTGGAGTTCCAGCTACACAGCAGCAGCAGCAACAGCAACAACAACAACAACAACAACAGCAGCAGCAACAACAACAGCAGCAGCAGCAGCAACAACATCGCTCCATGTATCAACCCATGGGCCCCCACCACCAGCACCTGGCCACCATGGGATTTGACCCCCGCTGGCTCATGATGCAATCTTACATGGACCCCCGCATGATGTCAGGACGTCCTCCCATGGATATGCCAACTAACATTCATCCTGGTAGGGAGAAATTTGAAATTACAACAGAGAATATGTGAATGTTTGTGATAAATGTATTCAGTAATGCAGGCAGCTGCGATGACAGCTTTGCCAGACAACCTGCTCACAGTTGATCTGTTTTGTCCTTTTCAGGGAGGATGCCCCCGAAGCAGATTGTGCGCAGGGAGCCAGGGGACAACTCCAGCTCTAGTTCTGACTCCTTTGACCACTTGACGCGACCAATTCGTGACCATGGCCTGCCCTCAGACTCAAGGATGGTATGGGGATCTGACCCCTATCCACAGTCAGAGCCGTTACCATCTGTAACTCCTCCAAAAGGACGGGATGATAACAAAGAGCCGCCGAGGTAAGAGGGGAAAAAAAGGCAATCAAACAATAACAATCTAATAATATTTTTTTTATTTGCAGCACATAAAAGTATCACAATTGTTTCTCTGCAGGATGGAGTCTGGTTTGGATCTAGACAGGGGTCTCCCAGCTATTTATCCCCAGGACCACAGTGCATTGGACTCTCGTAAAAGTAACTTCTTTCGGGACCCCACAGAGTCCTTGTCTGCGTTTTCCCAGGGCCCAGAGGATGTGCCGGGGCCTTTAGATAGAGTCCCTGTTGGCTCAGGCTTTGATCCCGAGGAGCCAGGCCTACCAAGTGGGGAAGAGGTAGAAGCTCTAGGTCAAGCTATGCTCCAGAGGAGTGTGTCTCAGGGCTCAAGCCACTCTCTCAAGCTGGATGAGCCCAGGTTTGATGGGTTACCCCTGGGAACAAAATCAATAGAGCTGCAGGACACTGTGGAAAGGTCTGACGATAAGCCTCAGAATGAGATCTATTCACAGGCTGCAGTGACCAGCAACAGGGCTACACCTCCTGCTGATGGACTCCACAAACAAGAGAAGCTTCCTCTGCCAGCACCTAGCAAACAGAAAGCTGAGTTGCGCTGGGGTGGGAGATCTGGCACCGGACGTAGAGAAGGACCAGGGGGTGAGAGACCTGTCCGCAGGTCTGGCCCAATAAAAAAGCCTGTCCTAAGGGACATGAAAGAAGAGAGGGAGCAAAGAGAAGAGAGAGAAAAGCGTCATGAGAGAGGGGAAAGAGGAGAAAGGACCAAAAAGGATCAGTCCTCCAAAGCACCTTCTGCAGCTGCTGCTGTGTCTGAGGGCTCCAGACCTCAGGGTGAGGGGAAAAGAGAAGCTCCTGAGGCTGAGGAAACGCAGAGAGAACCGCTTCAGAGAACCAGAGACTCCCAGCCTTCCTCTGCGGCTCCCACCTCCTCCTCTCAGGAGGAGAAAGCAGACAAACCTCCCAGCAATGAAAAACATCCAGAACCCAAACTGCCCTCCAGGAAAGAGTCTAATCTACCTCCACGTGCCTACCGACGAGAAGAGAGAGAAAGGGAACGTGAGAGGGATAAGGAAATGGACAAGGACAGAGAAAGAGAGTGGCCTGCTGACTCAAATTTCAAAGGGCGTGGTCGCGGAGAGTATTACTCCAGAGGACGGAGCTACAGGGGGACATACGGTGGCCGGAGCAGGGGTAGTCGTGGTCGAAGCCGACCAGAGTATCCATACCGAGAACCTCGATCACGCTCTGATTTACCTTCTGCTGGTGGCGCCGCTGCCTTTCGTAACCGAGAGGAGAGCGAGACTCGCAGCGAGAGCTCAGATTTTGAGGTTATACCGAAACGCAGACGACGCCGTGGCTCAGACACAGATTCTGAAAGCGAAGGTGGGAGAGAGTCTGCTAGTGATACCGGACCCTCTGATCGTGAACCTAGCACGAAACCTAGCCGTCCATTGAGGCGTGAGCTCCCTGGGGAGGTCAGGTCTGGCCCACACAAGCCAGGCTTTGGACCTCCTCACATGGGGGAAAAGGTTGGATCTAGAGTGGATGACGAAGGCAGGCCCAAGCCAGGATTTCTTCCTAAAGGAGAGCCTTCTCGGCGAGGAAGAGGAGGATTATACAGTAGAAGAGGTGGACAAAGGGAACGTGGAGGACCTCGCTCAGCTCCTCTTAGACGGCCAGCTGCCAGAGATTCTTCTTCTCAGTGGCCCTCTAAACCCATGGAGACATTCAGGCCTGAGGACACAGAATCCACATCAAGATATGACAATCCTCCAGGTGACCGACGGCCCCCTAAGTCCGAGGGCAAGAAATTTGGGGACGGGGCTCCTCAGAGTAGCAGAGAAAGGCCTCGTCGATCCAGACCAGCACGACCCCCAAGGCAAGATAAACCCCCACGCTTCCGGCGGCTGAAGGAGCGGGAAGCTGCAGTGTTAGCTAATGGAGAAGCCCCAAGTCCCCCTGTCCCTCTACCCACAGTGCCTACTGCTGCTGTCCCTAACTCTGCCCCAGCCAAAATCTCCCTCTCCCCAACCCTGTCCAGAGCTCCAGGAACCCCTGTGACTATGCCTGCGGAAGTGGCAGCCACTATGCCTGCACGCAACTTGCCCTCTCCTATAGAAGCACCCCTGCCTGAGACTAGCAGCCCCACCATCACTGCAGTCGGCACCAAATCCCCCGACTTGTCCAATCAGAACTCCTCAGACCAAGCCAATGAGGAATGGGAAACTGCCTCAGAGAGCAGCGACTTCAACGAAAGGAGAGAACGAGAAGAGAGGAAAGGAGCACTGGAAGCTGCTAATGAAGCAGCCACTGCTTCTGCCCCTGCACCCACACCCTCTCAGGGCTCTTTGACACCCAGTAAAAGCCCCCCTGATGGAGGGATGACTCCAAAACGTGAAGGACCTGCTACAGCCAAGAGAAGTTTCTCAAGTCAGAGACCAACAGAGAGACAGAATCGTAGAGGCAACAGCGGAGCCAAACCAGGCCGCGGCTACGCAGGGGGCAAGGGGGAGAGGAGGGGAGGGGCCAAAGGCGGCCGCAAAGGGTGAGTTTGAAACAAACAGGCTTTTGTCTGTTCTCAGGCTTTTACTTTGTCTGCTTACATTAACACTTGCACAATGAAGTTGACTCAATGAACAGTGTGAGGTAGAATAACAGTGCAGATTTATTCACACACAATAAACCTTTTGTTACTGAATTCTGCCTCATTAATAGATGCACTGAACAACACTATAATCTACATAAATATTCTGTAAACTGTTGGTATTATCTGTCCAAATTACCAAATTAAAGTGTTCTCCACTCGGGTGTATAACTGAGCTCAGGTTTGCTGTAATAAGCTATCAAAGTGAGTTTTTTTAAATATAGCTAAATATGGCATCTGTCTGATGGTATTTTTAGACTCATACTTTACCTTTGCATCTCTGAGTGAAAACATGTTTCTCACTTCATCTGGAACTTCAGTGGCACAATTTTCACCTAAAGGTGGTGTATTCCTGTTCCATGTTATAATCCATCTTTATTTGCACCAAACACACGTCACAACATTATTTGTGTTTCAGACTTCCTTTACCACCAAACTGTTCTACAAAGCGTAAAGATGTGTCAGTAAGTGTCTCGCTGGGTCTCAATTTATCTTGTCTAAATTGTGAAGCCCTTCAGCTCAGCAAAACTCAGACGGGATGGCACCATCAGCTGGAGGAGCAGCTCAGAGACCTGCAAAGGATCAGTCTGCTCGTCGCAAAGATGAAGCCAAACAGGCTGCCAAGAAGCCCAAAGAGAACGCGCTCTCTCAGTTTGATCTCAATAATTATGCCAGTAAGTAGACGCCTGTGTATTTGTAATCAGACACTTTACTAATGAACTCGCTTCAGCTGCTCCACACTTGAAAACTGAATGTAAATGTCTGTCTATTTTTGTCCCGTCACTTCAGGTGTTGTGATCATTGATGATCACCCAGAAGTCACCACTACAGAGGACCCCCAGTCCAGCACCAACGATGATGGTTTTACAGAAGTGGTCTCCAGAAAGCAACAAAAACGCCTGCAGGATGAAGAGAAAAGGAAAAAGGAAGAGCAGACGACTCAGGTAGGAGGATGGATAGCTTGTGCCATATAGTTTAAAAAGAAATCTTATTTCAGTGATAATGAATGTTTATATTAATCCTGTTCCTACAGAACTGGGGTAAAAAAGGCTCAGGTGACAAGAGCAGAGGGGGCGGAGGAAAGCTGCCACCAAGATTTGCTAAGAAACAGTCATCGCAGCAGCAACAACAACAACAGCAACAACAACAGCAACAGCAGCAGCAGCAACAGGCCTCACAGTCTCAGCCTCCTGTAGCCGCCACCCCCCAAGCCCAACAGCAACCCGCCATTTCTGCCCCCCAGCATCCTCACATTGCCCCCTCTCAACCTGCCGCATCCCCTCAAACTCTGGAAGGAACCGTGGCTCCTCTGCCCTCCATCCCCCCTGCCACTGTGGACTTTACCTCAAAGAGCCTACCCCCAGCACCTACGCAGACACACAGCACTCTGGGTACAGAACTTTGGGAGAACAAGGTAGCAGGCTCCACCGTCCTTCCTGACGTCAAGAGGCGTGAGTTGATAAGTCCGTTCTTGTGGGGGGGGGACAAAATCTTAAATGTCTTATCGGTTCCTGAATGTTACTGTGATGTCGGAGTGAATTTATCACTGAGCTTTTCTTAAAAATGTCATCTCTGTATTCCAGTTGGTCCAATCAGCCCTCCCCAGCCACCGTCTGTGAGTGCCTGGAACAAACCTCTTACCTCCTTTACTGGCACTGTCTCCTCTGAGGTAAGTTAAATAAGCCCAACTCATATTTTGCAACTTTGTTTTCCACTTAACTCCATAATAAACCACATAATATGTTGTTTTGTTTTAGGGTGTGAAGCCCGGGTCAGAGGGCAGTGTGGAATTGGGAATAGACAGTATTCAGTTTGGAGCACCATCATCTGCAGGTAGCACCGACAGCGATGGAGTTCCAGCATTGCTAGAGACTGGCTCCGACAATAAATTACCTGCTCCCAAAGAACAGAGACAGAAACAACCTCGCGCTGGCCCAATCAAAACACAGAAGGTAACTGAACTGTAGACATTTTTCCATTCAGTTTTATTCATTTTCTAAACTGCATTGTAAAAAAAAAAAAAAATTAAATATCTTCTTGTCCCCAGCTCCCTGAGATGGAACCAGTGGAAACCAAGGAGTACAAGCCAGGTCCCATTGGTAAAGAGCGCTCTCTAAAGAACCGCAAGGCCAAAGACGCACGTGGAGGAGAAGGCGAGGGGATGGAGGGAGGAGTACCCGGAGGAGTCGTCAGCAGAACTACAGAATCCAGTCCTCCCATCATTGACAACACAGTACCAGAGTTGGGAGGAGACATCGAGGGCATGATCACAGTCCCCTCAGCAGAGTACACCAGTAACTCTAAAGTATGAATTGCTGTCAAATCAATTGTGTTTGTTTTTTTTTATTTGATTGTCAAAGTCTAAAATAATTAATTCAAGATCACATTTAAGGGCAAATTCATCAATTAAATAATCAAAATCAAGAGTGGACATAAGTGGTTCTGAAAGTAATAATTCTGCACTATAATGTGTGTGTTTACTGAATTTGTGTCTTTCCATCTCAGGAGTCTGTAACAGATTACACCACGCCCTCCTCCTCACTGGCCGACAGTGTTCCAACAGGAGGCAGCAAAATGGAAGAGAGCTTGGTAGCCAGTGTGAGTACAGTTACAGTAGACTAAAACCTCAGACACCTTTTTTTCTTCATTTTAACAGATTATGGAACAGGTCTGTGCCACAGAGATGAAATAAATCCTAAAAATATTCTAATCGTCATTGCTTTGGGGATTTTTTGGGTCTGTTTTAGGTGGCATTACCACATTCGTTGCCCCTTCCCCGGCGAGAGACCCTGCAGCAGAGCTCCAGTCTAAGCACAGTCTCTCCTGCCACTGTTGACCTGACACTAAAGGTACACAGACAGGCATCACTTTATAGGCAACATTAGATTATCTGTGATTGCTTTCTGGACTATCAGTGAAACAGCCTTAAGCATCTGTTTCTTTCTATCTCAGATGGAGTCGGCCCGTAAAGCGTGGGAGAACTCCCCAAGTCTGGAGAAGAACTCTCCTGTTACCTCCTCTTCCTCCCCAATAACCTCCTGTGCATCCTCGTACTCCACCTTTTCCTCGGCCTCAATGCCACAGATCCCTGTGGCTTCTGTTACCCCCAGCACCTCACTGACAGGTAACATCCCTGTTACATCCACCATATCGATACAATATATGTTTTTCTTGTTTATCTTATTACTGCTGACGTCCTACAAGACTCCAACCTTATGTGCACATGTGTTTTGGGATTGTTGGGCTGTACATATCAATCACCTTCCATGTTTATTTCCACCCTGCAGGATCTGGTACCTATACAACATCCTCTCTTGGCACCAAGACCACCACAGCCTCTGACCCTCCAAACATCTGTAAGGTGAAGCCCCAGCAGCTTCAGGGTGGAAGCCTGTCCTCCTCCAGCAGTAGCAGTAGCAGCAGCTTCTCTCAGCTGGGTTGTGTGCCTCCGCTACTGCCCCAGCAGCAGACCCCACAGGTGTATGTCTCCCAGTCTGCAGCAGGTGAGACAAACATGGCACCAAAACCGATGTGTTAGGGCTATGTACAAATTTTTGTTTAAGTTAGTTAATGGTTTATAAGTGTAAGTTTGTTTAGAGATCAGCCATATTTTATGCTTTTTGTTTTTAAGGACTGTCTGTAGATAATCATTCATTTACATGTATGTCCAGGTTCTGCAGCTCAGATTCCAGCCTTCTACATGGACACTAGCCACCTCTTCAATACGCCCCACCCTCGCTTGGCTCCTCCCTCTTTGGCGCAGCAGCAAGGCTTCCAGCCGGGCCTCTCACAGGTGGGATCTGGTTGTTTGTTAGAGGTCAGAAACACAGTTTCTAGGTTCTAAGTTTTTAATGGTGAAGGTAACACCATTTGTATGTTTGTCTACACTATAGCCAACAGCAGTGCAGCAGATTCCCATCCCTATCTACGCTCCACTGCAAGGTCAGCCTCAGCACCAACACACACACCAGGCTCAGCTAGGACTTAGCACTGGTCCTCCAGTCTCCCAGCCACAGGACTTGTTCAACTCTTCACTGCAGCCTTACAGGTAATAAACAACACAGCAGAAACACGTACAATGTTACTAAGTTACCAGTTTCACCATTTTGAGACGCTGTTGTTCCTGTTATCTGATTCTATATCCCGACTTTGTCCTCCCTCAGGTCTCAGCAGGCATTCATGCAGAGCAGCCTCTCACAGCCCTCCATGATGCTGTCAGGACCATCATTGCACAGCTATGCCGGCGTGCAGGCATCTGAGCTGGGCAAACCTCAGTCCAGTATGGCCTATCAGCAGCCTTCCTCCACCCAGCACATTCCCATTCTGTTTGAGCCCCAGCTCAACCAGCCATCTGGCATGGGAGGCTCCCAGCTCATTGACACACACCTGCTGCAAGTAAGCCGTCTGCTCACATGCTTGATACCACCTCAGGATGCTTTCTGCATTTTATATATACTGTTTGAATATTACATCTGACATCTGTGTGTTTTTGGTTCAGGCTCGACAGGGGATGAATCAGCATTCAAACATGTACTCAGGGCAGGTGCAACAACATGGCCAGAGTAGCTACTACAGCAACACCCAGTCGCCCAGTTCCGCAATGCAACAGGTACCAACCCGGTTTAGAGTGTATAAAGACTTAAAAACTTATGATGAAAGTATATGATGGACATTCCTATGATCAGTTATAGGTATAGGGTAACTTTATTGATCCCCCTTCTGTCATTACTGTAGCTTTAAAACATCCTACAGCCAGCCATCAACATCAAACCTTTTTAATTTGACAAGCTGTCAAGTGCAAATGTGTTTTCAATTAACAAATCAACTCAATTCATTCTGGTTAATTTTCTGTCAATCGATCAGTTAAGTGTTTCGAGAGTTACCGGACTGTGTGTAAAATTTGTGCGTGTTGCCTCCCCCCAGGTGACAGTCCCTCTGCCTGGTTCCCAGCTGTCCCTGCCAAACTTCGGCTCGGCTGGAGGTCAGCCTCTCCTGGCACTGCCTCCCACTCCTCCCCAGGCACAACCCAACATGAACCGACAGCCCCCAGTCTCCCAGGCGTACAGAGGGATCATGGGCCCCAACCACAACATGATGCAGCCTCCCACCAGCAAGGTACTGTAGAGTGTGTCTGTCTCAATAATCTGGCTGGTTTGGATTTTAAGAGTGCAGCTGTAACAGATTTTTATTCACTGACATGTTGCAGATGGACATGGATCTGAAACTCTTCGGCAGTGGGATGGATGTGAAGCCTGGAACCCCTCCTGTCAGCGCCAGGAGCACTACACCCACCTCTAGCCCTTACAGGTAAACACACCTAAACGCCACATATATCAAAATCAACAGTGTATTAAGAGCCAGTCAGCCAGTGATTTGTCATGTTAATGCACCTTGTACATATGTCTCCTGCAGGGCCAGCTCCACCTCCCCTTGTAGCCAGTCAAGTAAGATAAACAGCATGCTGTACCAGAAGCAGTTTCAGCCCAGCTCTGCCGGCATGAGAATGACGCAGCACTTCCCCGGCCAGTTCAACCCACAGGTATACATTCACTTTAATCATAAAAACCTGTATTTTGATAGTGTTTATATAATACACTGATTATAAACATGAATCCCAGTTTTATTGTAAGTCATCTGTGTTCCTCTTTTTTCAGATTCTGTCCCAGCCCAACATTGTCTCTCCTCTGGTTCGACCTCCTCATGCTAACTCGTTTGCTGGAGGTGTCCAGCGCTCTGCCATGGGCCCTCCAATGTCACCTAATCTGGGTGGCGGTCTGATGCCTCATCCTAGACCCCAGCACCCACAACACCCACAACACCCACAACACCCACAACACCCACAACACCCACAACACCCACAACACCCACAACACCCACAGCACCCACAGCACCCACAGCACAGCCAGCACCCTCTGCACCCTCAGCACCCTCCCCGAGGACAACCTGGTCCCTCGTTGGCACCCAGAGGCACACAGGCGGCTCTGAAGGCTGAACAGGACCTTAAGGTTTGATGCCAGGTTTTTTTTTTTTTGTATCTGTGTATTTTGTTGGTGGCCAGAAAGATGAGATAATCTTTAAATGATGAGTTGATTGATTGATTTTAGTTTTTCCTCCACCCCACCAGGCAAAGCAGCGGGCTGAGGTGCTCCAGTCCACCCATAAGTTCTTCTCAGAGCAGCAACAGCAGCAACTCAAGGCCCCGCAAGTCAGCAAAGCATCTCGGCTCGATCAGGGAGGAAAGCCCCCCCTCGACACCTCGGCGTCAAACCATCAGACGGGGAGCGAGCGCCCCGATTCTGACAAACCCCCCATCTCCACAGCCAAGCCCATACGGACTGGCCCCATAAAACCGCAGGCCATCAAACCAGAAGAGGGCAAGTAAAGAGCTGCACACCCGCTACAGATGACAACATGAATGGATGGAAGAGAGGAAGAGAGCCCCATTCACTCCATCACCTCCTCATATCAGCCCTGGGGGACAGTGTGGGGGGAGGAGGATGGGTGGGATGGGTGGAGAATCCAGATAGTGATGTTTTCTGAGAGAATGCGCTGTCTTGCGTATACTTAATCCTCTTCCTCTTCTTTCTTCCTGTCTTGTCCCACTGTAGGTGGGGGGCGTTTGAGTTGGATTCTTCCATCATATTTAGATGCCGATAAAATGGCTGCACAAGTTGTTCCATAGAAGATCTACTGTGACGGTAGATAAAGAGGAGCGCTGGAGAGAAAAAAAATGAAATGAGATTTGCTGCTGAGTTTGCCATTTTTATAGCTCTTGATTTTTCCTCCTTTTTTAATTTTTTTCCTCCCCAAATAGGATCACGCATATTATAGGAAAAAACCTGTTTTGTTAACGAAAGAATGAATCAATTTTGTTTCTGTAGTCAAAACAATCTTGTTAAGGAGACGTCATTTAGTGATGCACACTTTTCTTTTCTTTTCTCTTTTTTTTTTTTTTTTTTTTTTTTGCCCAATCTCCCATTTTAACTAATCCAGAGAATTGCGCACGTGGAAATGCTCTTGCACCTCATGACCACACGCACGCAACTCACTCAACGGTTTCATCCACGGTTACCAAATGGAGACATGAGATCAGAAATTCTGTCATTTTGTTCCTTTTTGTTTTTATCAGAATTGAAATGTGAAAATTGCAGCAGTTGATTGAGTTTAATGATTGATTTATTGATTAGTCTACCTGTGAGCCTTTGCTCCTGCCTTCTGCTCTCATCTCCTTGCCTGAGAATTACTGATGTGTTGGGGTGTGTGTGTCAGATGTGTGTTTGTGGTAAAAACGGGGTAAAAGCTCCTAGCTGGACTCTCCTGTATGTTTAGCCAAAGGTTAAAGCAGCGCGGAGATGTTGTCACAGCCTTTAGGATTGCTGTTGCCATGGCGGCAGAGTTTTGAGTGGACTGGACAAGATTACGTGGAAATGATCACTACTTAAAGCGGTTCCAGTTTAGGGGCTACTGTCACACACCCTCTCGCTTTCACACCCATCCTTGCTGTCACACACACAAACACACACATATACACACTTCACTGTAAAGCACCCAGACCTGCTGCTATTGACTGATTTCAGTGCCCTTAGCTAGAGTATAGCAGGATAGGGCTATTTAGGGGAATATAAATGACGAGGAGTTGATTGTTCAAACAGTAAAAAACACAAGTGTGTATATGTCAACCCTCACAACACGGGGGAACAAGAACAGGACCGAGAACGACAGAAGAAAAAAAAAAAAAGATGAAATGAGAAGCCTCAAGTTCTGAAGCGTTTGGGCAGAAGGACACTTATTGTTTTGTTGTCTTTATTGATGAGAGCAATCAGTGCTGTTTTCTGTCTCTGCCTCACCTCCGCTGGCTGTCCCACCCACAATGCTCTCATCTCGGGGTTGTGGCGACAAGGGTCCTTCAGAAATGTACAGTAGAATGCACCCTGAGGTGAGGAGTGTCCTCCTCACCTCTGCCCTAGCCGGGGGAAGAGTCCTTGCTTTGGAGGATGGATGAGGGAGGGAGGGTAATGATTTTTTTTCTTCTTTTTTTGTTTTGTTTTTTTGTTGTTGTACTTGTACAGGGGTTTCATCGATTAAAATATGTACGGTCTTATTTACATTCTCTTGGTTTGGTTACAGAAACTAATAAAAATAATATACTGTTGACATGTTTTTCAGTCATGCCTGTTTTTTAATTAAAAACATTTTTCCACCATTTTTCTCTTTAAGTCAGAATGCATATCACCACCAGGTGGCACTACAACACTTACCATCAAAAATGAGCATGGCAGTAGCCTGAGATGATGGCGATGTTTTTTTGTTTTCAGTAATGCAATACTTTGGTACCACTTTGTAATAAGACACCCTGTACAAAGGGTTTATAAGTTATAAAAATGGCTTTTTAAATTTTATTTTATTTTATTGATCAGCTATAAGCCATTGCCTTTGATGATAATTCTTCAATTTATAAAGACCCTTTTGGTGGATTGTTTGACCTCCAACCTTCTGAAAAAGGGCTGCGATTCATCTGGACTACAAAATGTATTAAAATTCCCATCTTCAGACTGGATTAACAAGATGCAGTTATGTGCAACTTATTAAAATGTGTTTATGTTTTAATAATTGTTTGATTATTAATTATTGAACAGCCAGAGAGAACATTATATCCAAAAGTTTTGAACAGACTAACACTAACCTATAGTCCTGTGGAAACCAAGTCCGGTGAGTCCAAGGTACTTTATGCACTCATTGTATGCAAATGTACATTTGGTTGCCTAGGTCTACACAGAGTTCTGGGACTTCATGGTTTGGTTTATGTCCTGACATGAAGTGTGAATAGTGGGTCCATATATACTAAATTATGCCCAATCAGTCCAGTATGCCAGATCTCAAGGATGATGAAAGAAAACCAGATGCACCTAACTACAAAATCCAATAAGTGAAGGGGTCTGAAACAATTTTATCAACCTGTGAAGAAACACCTCTCAGTGTACTTGAAAAGGTCAAATTTAGAGGTAATTGATTTTCACTGGGCAGCGACCAGTGAATTATGACTTGTTAACCAATAATAAAGCCATTAGTTAAAGCTTGTTTTAAAAAGGGTGACCAATCAGAAAATGTTACCGGTACGTGTCTGAGGTGTATAAAACCACATAAAAAACAGGAACTGTTGTAATTTACGAAGTTTATTTCATGATGAATTTCAACATTTGCAATGTTGACTACAGTGTACAAGTACATGCAATATTTCAATACATGCTGAGTGAGAGAGCAGTTTATTTGATGAAAGATGTTGACTGGTGAAACAGTGTAAGGGGCATAATACCACAGGAGTTTGAGTTGTGGATAAGAAAGTAATTTTCCCACTTAGCAAGTGAAATTGTGCAACAGCAATTGCTTCATCTTTGAGACATCATATATATAGATTTATACAGTATATATATATATATAGCTTAACAAGAAAACAAATTCATACATGTGACTGAAATGCGGTACAAAAATAATTTCTCTAAAAACGTGTGGACCGTGCCATAGCAAAATCCCTCCCAATGAGGGGAAAAATAGGGGGGGACACTGTTCCTCAAACTTCTTCATCTCACTCTGGAGTTTGGTACTTTGGCTCTTCTACATGGATTCTGGTGGTGTCTTGTTTCTAGTTGCTGCTATCACACACATTGCGGCCTAAAGCTTGGAGTCTCTGAAGCGGGAACAGGTGAGCAAATGTCACTTTTCAACAGTCACTCATGGCGGCCTCAGTTGGCCTGCGGGCGACCCAGCCGGACATCATAGGACACTATGTGGAAGTTGTCCCAGCCAAACAGCTTCCTCTGAGTCGGGTTGTAATCGATCATGCTGTTGTAGCGGTGCTTGTTCCTAAAGGGGATGGTAATGGCTTTTCCCTGGCTGCTTTCAGTGTCGTACATGTAGTTGAGGGTGGTGTTGGGGGCCGTGTAGCTGGCCACGGTGTACAGCCTGCCGCAGATGATGAAGGAGTTGGCCACAGAGTTCTTCCGGATGTTTGTCTCCCAGCTTTTCTTCACCTCCAGATTGTGTGGGTTCAGCTGCGAGATCACGATGGCTCCTTTGGCCTTGTTGGTGGAGTAGATGGCCCACAGACCCTGCTCATCTACGGCCAGGTCGATATCCGTGTAGCCTCCCCAGGAGTAGGGGGCCTGGCCGTGGAAGTTGGCATGGGGGAGGTCACGACGGGCTGCGACACTCTCAGAGGAGAGGTCGAAGCGGATGAGGGTGCGGCTGAGACGTCGCTGATAGTACAGAGAGCCTCTGTACAGAGTGGCACCAGTACTCTCCACCGACTCTGGCAACAGCAGCACCTGTACGGGGAAAAAAAACATTAAACAAGAACCAGGGTTAACCTCACAAAGAAGGCTTTGTTTGCTTTTACTAACATCAACCATCTGACTCCTACCTTGGATGGAAAGCCTTTAGAGAGCTGATCCATGTCCTCATACCCAAACAGCTGCCTGATGTTGGAGCCAACAGTGTCGATGCGCCAGACCATGTTGGATCCATATGGGGGCACAGCTTCAGGGTCCTGCATCCAAACACCATATTTACCCGCTATGCTTTCGGCCTTCTTGTGAGTGACCGGTTCACCCACTGAAATCAGCACCCCACAACCTGAGAGCAGGAGGAAAAGGAAACGAGGGAAAGAGATCTGTGAGACATTTGGTCACTATCGAGAACTTTTTGTCAAGATAGGACATGCTGACTGTTGTTGGCACGTTGCCCTGTTTTACCTAGACCGGTCTTATGCCTAAGTCCATTTCCCCTTCACATACTTTATTTTATGTAGCCTTGGCCCCTGAGGTTGATGTTAGGACTTGAGTTATGGCTGGTTGGGGTTGGGGCTCAGGTTAGGCTGAGGTTAAGGTAAAGTGTTGGTTATAAACACAACACAGACTTTCCATAATCCTGGTCAAATCAGTGTAATGTTTCTGTAAACCATCTGGTGTGTTTCCAGCTTCAGGAAACGCATCACACAGTCAGATCTAGGTAATCCGAAGTCATCATCTGTCATCATGGAGGAGGACAGCAGGTCTAGAGATGTTTCCTGACATCTCTGTTAAGTATTTCTGAGTCACCAACCATGAGAGCAACAGCTGGGCTACAACTCATCCTAAGCAGGATCTCTCTTCTTCTGCTTCTCTTACTGGAAAAACGATAAGCCTGTATATTTACCACTTCCTAAAATAAACCCTCATTCTCAGGTCCAGGGTGTAGCACCAGATTTAGGGTTAGATGGGAATATGCCTTATAAATACACCCATTGCCGTGTTGCTTCACTTTGGCGCAGCCTCACTGGATTAAATGACTTCACGTGTTGAGCGCATGTTGCATTTTCATGATCTCTCAAAACAATAAAACTTGATGTGGTTGTGGGAAATCCAACAGTGTGTGTGTGTGTGTGTGTGTGTGTGTGTGTGTGTGTGTGTGTGTGTGTGTGTGTGTGTGTGTGTGTGTGTGTGTGTGTGTGTGTGTGTGTGTGTGTGTGTGACATCTTTGTTAGAAGTGTTTTCCCTTTACATTTACGAGACAAACATGAAACTCGGGCCCTCATACTTTCACACTGGCACGACTCTGGTATTCTCGCCCCAAATGCTGCAGTATTAATAGCAGTATTTGCTTTGAGGCTGTCAGCAGGGGGGGGCGAGTGTCATGTTTGCCAGGTCAGTGGAAGAAGGGAGAGGAGGGAGAAGGGGGTAAGGAACGCATTTTAAAGGAGTATACTGCAGTTTTGAGCTCCTCTTGTGTGCTTTACATCTTTAAAAAACATTTTCAAATGTTTGTTATACTGTTTCTTTTCCTTGCTGGAAACAGACAAACTTTTGGCTTCTTTCATTAAACGTTCATATGCACAAATATGATCTTAGCTTTTGTGTATGTGCAAAATAAAAACTTTTTTTCTTATTTTGAAATAGTTTTTCAGTAAGAAGTAAATTTACTCATTAACACAGATTTTTACTATGATATTGGGGTAATTAAAAAATTAAACAAAACACAATGGAAATTTGGAAATTACCAAATAAAATAGTAGAGCAATAGGTTTTTTTCTTTCATTTTCATTTTTTAAACATATTTCCAAAAGAATTGTTGTTGAAGCAATGGCCTTTAAACTACAGACTGATATCAGAAGTTGAATGCAGACTTGATGTGTACTGTTATAGATTAAAGAAGTCTGCAACTAGATGTTTTTTATTGTACAGAAAATGAATGTAGGGCAGTGGAGGCTATAAATGGTATAAAAAACTTCATTTAAGTGTCTAAATCACAGCAGCATGGTTTGGTATTTGTGATAAGAGTATGTGATTTGTGGTGAAGGAGCTAAAAAAGCACTGGTAAGGTATTTTAATTGAAGCAGAGTTTATTTAAAGCTGGAGACGAGACCTGTGTATTCCTCAGTGTTGTCAGGAGCAGGAACCTCCGTCACCTCGGCCTTCATCTCCTGAAAGCCTGGAGATCCGTACTGCCATGCTGAGTCTGACAAAGAAAGAGAGGGAGGGAGAGGGAGAGAGACTTAAAAATGGATTCAATTGAATAAAATGACATGAAAGTGGAGATGATCCATGATCCTGCAGATAACTTACCTATCAAACTGCTGCTGTCTCCCTGTCTGTTGGGCCTGTTCATCAGGTGAGACAACACACTGGAACCTGAACACACACACACACACACACATGCATACACAGTTAAGCGATTTCTGCAGCACACTCTGCATGTAAGCGCACAATAGTTTGTGTTTGTGTCCCCAAACATGGCTACAGCACTAATGAGAGCAGGGAATGTGACAGCAGGAAACAAACACCCCTGAACGGATTCCCAGCTGCTCTGGAGTCAGACAGTCGGTAGATTGGCCGACCATAACACACACACGACACACTTGACACCTCATCCCACCCCAGTCCTGTCAACTTCACGTCTGCAAAACTTCAAACCGGCCGTTTGGCTCCGCTTCCCCTGTATCACTGTCAGATATCAACCTCCTCTTCTCTTCTCCTTTCTTCATTGCTCCTCTTGTTTCTCCCCTATTTATCCCCCGGCACTGTCTTTATTTTCACATTTGGCTCTTTCTTCCTTCCCTCAAATCATAAATCATAAAAGGTCGACAATGTCAAACAAAGTCTATAAACTGTGTACACCTCCGAGGCTTGAATTATACAAAAATTGTGATGTTTACAAAAGAAAAATTAACTTCTTCAATTGTTTTCATGAAAATGAATACATGGCATATGTTTGTGTCCATCAGTGACTACTTGTGTTCGAGCACATGCCTGCTTTGCCTTTGCACGTGCATTGTCCGGTTATTTCAGGCGCATAATGAGTCCTAATGATGCAGAAAACATTTAAACGTTAGCATCTGGAAGGTGACTCTGTGTTGATAGAGAGGAGCATGAGGTTGGTAATGGGGCACAATGATGAAAACCAGTCACTACAAGCATGTTTTAAGCATGAAATATTTGTAAAAGCTGAAGCTAGGGGTTGACCTTGTTTGTAAGTCTGTAAAACAAAAGGGTCTGTAGTGTTTGGAGGGTTATGGGGGGTTTAATGACTCACTGTCAGTTATGAGGCGGTTCCCACAGGACACAGCCATTCATCATCATTACTGCAGGTAAACAGCCTACTGTCTATTCCTCAGTGTGTGTGCCATATGTGCCCTCATTTCCTGCCTCTTTGTTTGGGATGCCACTAAGTAGAATAACATAAACCTCAGGGTCCAAATTTCCCAGAGGAGACACAGTGTAATTATCGCCCACTAGCAGGGTTCAGCAGACGTGTTAGATCTTACTTAGATCTGGTCCTTTACAGAGTTCATCTCTGCACTGTTGTAAGCAACATTTTGTACCTGGAATACACATTTATTTCCCCTCTGTATTCATAATTCAGGCCTCAGTGTGTAACTTATTTATACTCACATGCAGATGTAGCAAACATTTACATTTGACTCAAAATTGGCCACAAACTAGCTATGTAATCCGAGTGATTGAGACATCTCAGGAGTTCATTTAGCATTACTTATGACTGCATTTCCTGCTGGCTGCACATTTAGGAAACTGGCTAGAAACTGGAAATTTTGGGGAACTGATTTTTCTCTCTGACTGACAGTAATCTAAAAATGAACTTTGTTAAGTTAAGATTTACATAAATGTGGCCCATTAAGCCGCATCGAGTTGAAGCGCATTTCTATTTTCACAGGTGATTTTAAAAGATTTTGTCTTTCATGTGTTGCATGTTGTTTGTCTACTTTTAGATTTATCTTAGTTCTCCTTTCAGCACAGACCAGGTCTCCCTTTAAAAAGAATGTCGCCATTTTTAGCGCACAGGCTCGCTGGCTTGTGTTGTCACTAGTGGTGTGAATTCTATGTGAAGATCTATTTTTAAAGTCATTAAATATAAGTTAAATCATACTAAAGGTCATAACCAAAGCTTGGGTTTTAAAACATAAATAAAAATGTTCCTGTCAAAGTTGCATCCTTACATCTTACATACTGTACGAAATTGCCCAAATGGTTTGACACTCATCTCCTCTCTCCTCTGGTTCTGCATGTGATCTATTCTACATCTGCCTCTCACCCCGAGGGGCCCTCTCCGTGTATTTCAGTCTGCAGGTGCGAACATGAGGAGCTAAGCAGATAACCTGGAGGATGCAGGAGACTATCCTGAATATTTAAGCTATCCTGATGCAGAGGGAATAAGGGGAGTTGGTAAGGAAGGATTTACTGCTGCTGGTAATCTCAGCTTCACGAGCAGCAATTGATTCTGAGAGCCAGGAGGGCAAACAGAGAGATGGCTTCACTGCTTAACAGAAAGGGGGGGATGGTGACCAACGTGATGATAGTGGGTGAACAGAATAGACGAGCTCGGAGGCTAATTAGATGGATTTTTGGCCACTGCAAACACACTGAATACCAGAGCTTAACCTTATTGGCTCCAAGATAAGTGCCAAGCTTTGTGGAGCCTTATGCACCCTGGAAGTAGAGTGTTCTGGCCTCAAGCCCTTTGTGACCCCACCCCCCCATCCCCACCAGCCCTGACCCACCAGACTCTCTGTGTCCGGCGTCATCAAAAGCCCTGAGATAAGACCTGGGCACGGAACCTCCACTTCCAGAGTGCGCATCATATTTCAGTCTCCCCCCTCTCCCTCCTCAGCCGGGCTATTCGCACCCTGCTTGCCATGCAGAGGGAAACACCAGTCATAAAGAAAGCAGGACTTGCTCATAAATACTCATCCGACCCTCCCTGGACTGCCACCGTCACCCCTAAATGCAGGCAGGAAGTGGGCAGCAGTAACCTGAGCCATGTGTCTCTGCAGACTTATGGGGCAACATACACTCAACCACACACACAGACACACACACATTATAAGAACACGAAAACACATATTAATCCCCCTTTTTCTCGTTAATAGATTTTGTGGACACATGAGAATCCCACCCCTCCTCCCACACACACACACAAACACACACACAAACACACACACACGAGGCATTGCACTGGAATTTTGCATGGCTTCACACGTGCATGTTCTTCCATACATAGATGACATTCATGTGTCATCGCTTCTCTGCTCCAATTAACCCATTATCTGTCAGTCACCAAATACATCCTATATTTCAACACAAACACAACCTGTCTGCAGCCAATGAGATCATTAAGTTGGGAATCCTAATTGCAGGATGGACAGGGCATGTTTTTATAGAAAATGAAAACATATTACACCTTTATTTAAAAGTGGAACATTTATAACAATTGAAAATTCAGTGATGAAAGCTATTGTCAACATGTAAATGTTGTCAAGTTTTGCATATTTTTGTGATAGCTCTGAATGTGTGTGGTGGACAGTGAGAGTGTGTCTCTTACCACCAGCAGGTCTCATCAGGCCACTGTCCTGCAGAGAGGGGCTGGGTTGCACCATGGGGGTCTGTGGAGGACAGGGTCTGTTCCTCAGCTTCTCCGTCTCCCTCTTCATATCCTCCACCCTGCGCTGAAGCCCCTCCAAGTCTCTCTCTAGGCGCTCTTTCTCCCCCTGTAGCAGGTTCCTCTCCCCCACGGCCCGGTTCAGCGCCTCTTGCAGCGCAGACTGAGATTTGGCATCGGCACCCTGGGGAGCCCCAGTGTTCCCTCCAGTGAGCCGGGACACCAGCACCTCCAGCAGGTTGAGCCTGGCCTTCAGGCCCTCCACCTCCGGGCCCCCGGTCTGCGGGCAGCTGGTTTCGGTGGGGCTGGGTACAGAGAAGGTGTACTGGCATCGCCCACTTCTGTCATTCCCCCTCCACAAAGAAGCTTGGTCCTGTGCATCACCTTGCAGCAGAAGACCACACAGGCACAACGAGAGGAAGAGAAACATATTGGTGATTCTTAAATCTCTCTCTGAAGGATTACTTTATTTCTCAGCTGTCAGGTGGATTTCTCATTTAAATCACAAATCTCTGTTGCAATCTCCTCTCAGGTATCTCTTCTTTTCCTATTGATATCAGTGTCAGCTTCTCCCCTCCCTTCTCTTGTTCTTCTCTTGTTCTTCTCTCCTCTGTGGACAGGTCTGTTGCACTGAGCTCTCCCCTACAGCTCACAGATATTTATACAATCTGGAAGGGACGGAAGGAGGGAAAGAGGCGAAGAGAGGAGAGGTGAAAGGGAGGGGAGAAAGGGAGAGGACTTTGGGGGGGGGGGGGGGGATCAGAGGCAAAGAGAGAGGGAGGGAGGAGAAGAGAAAGTAATGGGATGTTTTCTTTTGGGAACACAAATCTGATGTTCTCAAAGGTATGTGTGTGTTTGTCTTTCTGCAAAATCTTCTTTTAATTAAAAGGTCCAACATGACCACTTTGTCTATTTCTTGTATTCAATGACTTCATAAATTGAATCTGTGAAAATATCCCCTGATATGCCAGATGCAGTCCCATGTGTTTAAGGGGTATTTGGCCCCAGCATGGCAGGGAAAGCTGGACCTCTTTGGATGCAAATACCTCCTGAGGAGCCGGTGTCAGCTTTCGTATTGGTAGGGGGCCAGAAGGTGACGCAGGCAGACGATAAGGGTCGAGGTTACAAGTCAATCGATGACTGTCAGATACCTGATGCTGACCCCAACTCAGACTGTGTCCCCCTCAGCTGTTTGTTGTGAACAGTATGTGCGTGTGTGTGTGTGTATCCATGCTGCACACTGTATTTAACACAACATGAGCGAGCTGCCAGGGACCATCCATCCCCTGGCTCACTCCCTGTCGCTTGCTGCCTGTTGCAGTCTGCCTCTCGTCTCTTTGCTTTCACACAATATCACAGGCATGCTGAACCGCTGCATGCCGGGCTCGCTTCTACAGTCATGCGATATGGAGGATGATCTCTTGTTTATTTTCAGAGGGGCAGGATTAAATATTTGAAAGTGAGACACTTGCTCAGAAATGCACGCAATGAGGCAGGTGCGCAGAAACACACACACATACACACAGACACACACACACACACACACACACACACACACACACACACACACACACACACACACACACACACACACACACACACACACACACACACACACACACACACACACACACACCTGCAAATCCCAGAAAAATTCACTTTACAGCTCTCAGTTTACCCTCACATCCTGCCTCTTTGTTTCCCTCCTGGCTCCTCTCCTCCTCCTGTCTCCTCACCGTTCATCCATCTCTGCTGACCTGCCAGTCCACCCCTATCCTCAAAACACCACCCGACCCAGTTCCTTCACCTCAGGGAGACCAGAGGGCAAAGGGTGCAAAGGGGAAGGTCACATACTCTTGAAAACACACACTTCAACTTGCAACTTGTTGATCCCAGCATTTCCTGCAGCTGTCAGTACTTGTTTACAGAATATATATACATATATACATATATATATATATATATATATATATATATATATATATATATATATATATATATATATATATATATATATATATATACATATATATACATGCACACATATATATATATATATATATATATATATATATATATATATATATATATATATATATATATATATATATATATAAATGTTGTGTTAAGGTTCGAATATTATTTTTTGCTGTTCAAATATTTGGACATATTGTATTTTTATTCTTCTCAAAACGTTCATGCCTGTAAAGCCCATTTAATTAAATTGAACTGAATTGAATGTGTTTGGAAGCAATGGTTTGTAGTTTTCAGAGGCCGGGCAAATCTTCTTACAGGAAATATCTTAACAATGAGAAGCTGAAGAGAGGGCAGACGGTGAATGGCGAGAGACGTGAAAGAAAGCATCAAATGAGGAAAAGATGTGAGTAAAACCACAAGGGGACAAGGGGAGGATAAAGAAGAGCAGGAGCTCCTGGGAAACTAATAGTGACAGAAAAAGACAAACTATGAAGAAGAAAAAAGGATCAAGTGTTCTCAATTATAACGCTCTTTTTGTTCCCTTGAAATTGATCTAAATAATCTTGTGTATCTAATGCAGATGATTGCTTTTTCTGAGGATTTATTCTCTACTTCCTCTGACTACTGATATATCCATCTCTCTCATTGGAGGCAGAATCTCAGCCAGATAGGGTTAGTGTGTACGTGTGAGTGTGTGTGTTTGACTGACTAATGCTGGTTGGCATAAGATTCACACTTCTCGTTTCTCATTTCATTTTTATATGACTCATGTAACTGCTGCTATGCCTGGAATCTGAAGTCACCTAGTGTGAGCCCCTGACAGAGGACCAAAACATCCTCTGCTGCCAGTGTGGGTGTGTCTGCACAGGCAGAGAGGATAAAAATGTGCTCTCATGCACACATATAGCCTCCAGTATAGTGTGACATGGATTCTTTTTTTCAGCTTGCATATGGCGGGACAATGTCTTGACCAGAGGCAAACTTAAACCTCTTGTTTTCAGTTATTGCAAGGAGCTGTAACATTTTACGGCCACTTCTCCAGCCAGACCTTTGATTTCACTATGAATGCAGGCCTTTCACCGCAGCTATAACATCATTTAAACAAGTGTTGAGTATACAACTTCTCTCCTTTTCATCTTTAAAGCTTAAAATAAAGCCGTCAACCCTGCTGTGTGCACCAACAAGGCCCCCTGTCATTAATCAATGAAATTTAAGACCCCTGTAGACCAGTTTAATTTCTGCTCTCTCTGAAGGGTGGGGCAGTGTTGGCTGATGAGAGGGCGTAGCTGTCAGTTTGTGTTTGTGTCCACTGTCCAGTGAGGGCGAGAGCTGCGAGTCTGTCAGAATAATAACACTTCACAGGCTCAGGTCCCTCCGAGTTTAGTGCCATCTTGGGACTCCACAACTGCCAGTGAAATTTCAGGGCCAATAAAATGCTCGAGTAATGAGAGAGGATAAAAGAAAGCACAGGACTTCCCTGGCTCTGAGAATATCCAAAGTGGTCAAGAGTGGAGGGGTATGATGACAATTTGTTTTTCCCCTCAACATCTCCAGGCATTCCATCTTTCCATCAACTCTTCAACCTTCCTTCTGTTTCTCCATCTTTACTCCTCTTTTCGGTGTCCCTCCTCCCAAGAGGACTGTGACCAGTTCAAACCAGATCAGACCAGAGAGCTGCCCTTTAAAATCACTTTATTTCAGAGCAAAAAAACAGGATCCGTATTGTCAGTCTTCCAATGCAATGCCAGAGTATTTTACATCATTACAGAATCAATATTTACAGCTAAAATAAATTACGTTAAAAAATAATAAAATGACAACTTATTGTACAGTTATTCCAGACACAATGACACCTATGTTTGTTTCACAGCTCAACTTTTAACTTGCATCACTTGAATTACCCCCTCTTTAAGCATAATGTAACAGCACAGAGAGATCAACGCTCCTGCTTTTACACCTTCAGTGGCGACTGGGTACACCGGCATTCAAACAAAGCATCACATTGAGCATTCGGCAAAAATAAGAACTTCAAAACATTGGAACAAAGAGACAGAAGCCGTATCAAACCAAAGAGAACCATCTGCAGAGTGAGAGACAGTTTAATGTCACTGGCAGGAAAGTAGGACAGCCGTGACCAAACCGGCCCAGAGCTCAGCACACCCAGGGAGGAAGGTGAGAGGTTTAGAGTGCAGTCTGGAGAGGAAACATTCATAACCTGGATGTTTTGGTTTGACATGGTCCTGCTATACAGTATAACAAGCTATCAAGAGGCAGACAGACATTGACGGCGGTGATTTATGAAGTTGAATAATGTGAGAAAGCAGGATGTTGTCAGAACAGATGTTCACCTCTAGTCCCTTTTTGTGATCATCTGAACTGCTGAGCATACCTGATAAGTAAAATCAGTTTTCTGTCAAAAAAAAAAAAAAGCCTCTCTGATGATAAAAGGAAGTCACCTTTGACTACAGGTTCGCAGATGAACCTCAGATTGTTCCCTTGCCTTGTGCCGGGCAAAGAAAATGTGCTTGTGTTCACAAACTGTTCCCTTTTAAAGATTCTCATCCTTTGTGTTTCAGCACAAGAGAGAGGACACGTGGAATGATGGGTAAACATCTGAGGCTCATCTGCTGGATGTTACAGCCCATTTATATAGTATAAGGCTGCAGCAGCACATTCAGATCAGTTGAACTAAGAGCGTGGATTCCCTGCCTTTACAGTGTCTATATATAATGATGGAAATAAAATGCAGGACCTGGAGTTTCCCCGTTGTCAAGGCAAAGCCAGGGCCCTACACGTGATATGTATCATGGAATGGAGCACTCCTTCACATTGACTAGAGGGCCGAGAGTCAGCGTTTTCTACCAAACAGCCCTAATGGCGTTAAAATATTTCCACAGTTTTTCTCCTGTGTCCCTGTTCTGCAGCTTAATTTCAAACCAGGAATCAAAAACAAACCTTTAGTACTGATCTCAGAGCAGATGTTTGTGAAAATGCCAGCGATAAGATCTGTACTAAGGGCGAGCCGAGGCCAGATCCTAGCGGGCACACGGGCTGACACGGAGGAGGGTGTGGGAGGGTGGCTGGCGCCCCCTAGCTGGAGTGGAGAACTGTGTGCAGAGTAGATAGAGAGGAAGAAGAAGAGGAGGAAAGTTCTTCCACACCCTCCTCGTCGGACACTAGCGATATCGCAGAATCACTGGAACTGAAAGAGAAACAAAGAGGAGGACGGGTATTAAATACATGTTATGTAAATGAAACGTATTCTGGTGTGTTTTGACTGATACTCACTGATAATAATCAGCAGGAGAGCAACCACGACCAAGGCAATAATCATCTTCATCTGTGTAAGACATGACACACGTTAAACACAGTCATCATCATACTGAATTAGACATGTTAAGGTGTGTCGCTCTCACACATACACACAGACACACAGACACACAGATAGTTCACCTTCATGTCTCTCCACCACATCCTCCTGTGCAGCTGTTTGGCTCGGCTACTGAAGGCAGATGCATTGTCCGATAAGCTTTCTGTAACAGAGCAGATAACGACACGTGAGGAGAAAAATTTAAGTAGAAAAGGGGGAGAAGAAAAAAAAATCTATTAATGACAACAACAACAAAAAAAGCTAATTCGTGTTTTTACTTTGAATTTTGGATAGGGTGACTTAAACTGTCTGGCTCTGTGTTGTGCATGTGCAATAATAATATGTCGGGAGTTATGTAAGTCTTTACCTCTGCTGAGAATGAATAGATTCTCACTGTACTGGAGTGAGATGACGAATAACAAGTTGCCAGATGTATACACAACAGAACAAAAACATATTTCCTCCAACTTCCTCCCTTCTGTCCCCAGACTGCTCGCCCACACTGCTCTCTGTCTCTTGGATACTGTTGTTAACTTGCTGTTTAGGCGCGTTAACAGGAAGGTTACAGCTCTCTAGTGTTCAGCACTCGCCTTGTCCAAAGCCCCTGTCCCCCCCTTAGAGGCTTTGTGTCTGTCATGTGTCTGCTCTCTCCTCGTCCATGTGCCTGTTTACGACCTTTCGCTACAACAAAGAGAAACTGTCAGGCGAGGCTCCTGAGAAGATGCTTGTTAAGCTCGAGGAATTTAACGACAGGTTACCTGCACATGGGTCAGAGAATGAGCTGCTATTATATCACTCACATGAAAAAGGACTACACGCACTTCAGAGACACGCAATCCGCCACACGTATGTCCACAGACCTACAAGTACAGCAACACTCGCGTACACAAAACACAGGCACACAAATGTGTTCCAGATGTGCGTCATTGTCTTGGTTGGCTGGTTGACGTGACAGTGAGAAGCAGTTACACAACATCTGCGTGGATGTCAGAGGGAGCAGATGCACTGGCACTTCGGGCCTCATCGCTACATCCGTGGAGGAGAGAATAAAAAGAGGAAGACCAGTGTGTGTCTTGATGAAGGCCTAGCATATGTGGAGTTGTGTAAGGACGGGAGTTAAACACGTTTCACACACCTGCTCGATATAGACTGAGTAAAAGAGTGTGATACCTCTTAAAAGCTTTCACACACACACACACACACACACACACACCTGGTAAAACACTGAATCTAGACCTGGATTAACAATTTTATACTAAGTATATTTACAGGCAGGCACCCGCTACGACACACTGGGGGTCCCATGAGAGTAAACTGGTACAAAGTTGTAGACTTTAGGTTTTCACTAATAAAAATAGTGTTGCACATGTTCGTGTCACATGGCAGCATGTGCAGACTCTAACCACAGATTTTTGATAACAGTAATGTTGAGAGAATCGCTAAACCGGCATTACAAGTCGATTAAAGTACATTCAGGATCTGGGTCTTGTTAACAACTGTTTTAGTTTAAATTGGATGCAAATTGCAGACATTTGTTCCATTAACATGAATAAATAATCTTAAATACATAAATGTCAGCAATCCACACAGAGCAGCGTGTACACCATCTGTAAGCTGCTTGTGGAAACTAAACAGTAGAACAAACACGACCAGTTAAACACTCCCTGTAGAGTTTGTGTTGATGTCATTTTACTTCTATAAATCAACAGAACACACGTTGTGCACATGTGGACACAAACACATGGCACACGTGTCCCTGTGTGACTCACCTGACTTGTCCTGCAGGTCATCGAGACGCTCGCCCCTCTCTATCACCTTGGAGATGTTCTCCTGCATCACATCAATCACCTCATCGACCTGCGACTGCACCCTGATGATGGAAGTGGATGTGAGACACAGAATCGTAAAAACAAGACAATAAATTATGAATTATGAAGGGAAAATATGGTTAAGTATTTTTTGGGGGGGTAACCAAGTCTTCTTCTAATATCCTCTCCTCTCTGTGTAGCCTTGCAGTTACAGTTGGCAGACAATGAAATACCGATCAGATCGTGTTCAGCCACCCTGAAACTGCCTGCACCTGTTCAGCATCTGCAGAATTATGCTTGCTTTATTCACGCTACTCATACCTGAGCTGGCATGGTTGCTGCAGATTACCCTTCAGTCACTTACATTTAAGATTCATTCTTAGCTAAACATCTTGGAGGGGTGCAGGTTCAGAGGTAATGAGAAGTTTGGCAAAGAAATAAAAAGGCGGAGAGACTCACAAGGGAGAAGATCTGATACAAGACAAAAAAATGTCTCTGGTCACATTTTCCAGCACTGTCAAACTAATTGTCTCAGACAAGCAACTGCAAGAAATCAGTCTTACAGTTCACGCATGTTGAAGTTGGTAATACTAATCCATCACTTAAAAATACCAAATTAGGAACACACACATAGACATAAACAAACTTTAAAGACCGGACCTCGGTTCATGTTCAGAGAGACAGAGGTGACGAGCTTAAGGCCTGTGAACACATCATTCCTGGACTCTGTAACGATGGCATCCAGTTTCATGTGCCTGGACAACAGTGACAAACTATAAAGTATGGACAGAGTGTGGTGAAACAACTACGGGTACCAGACTGTCTCAACAATGACCTCCTCTGTTCTCTGGCTGTCTCTGGCTGGAGGTTAATGTGGAAACAGACTGGAGAAGGACCGGGGCGTCCCAGAGAGGTTACACAATATTGTGCACATGACAGCCTCTCTTACACAATCGGCTAACAACCTGCAGATTTTGGTAAACATGACAAGCCACAGTTACATAACACCAACACCAAAACTTGAGTGTGCTGGTAATACAATGCTGACAATGTGTTTGTACTTACTGCTTGATTTTGTCATTCTGAGGTCCAAATCTGGGTCCTGTTGGCCCTCTCCTAGAAAACAAGCAGTAATGAAATCAGTGTTACTAATTTAATACATGAATACTTAACTTCAACATTTTTTACTGTGCTATTTCTGACTGTGTGTGCAATGCATTTACGGTCTGAATAAGAATGATTGTTCTTCAACTCCTCTACTGTATAAAATGCTCTTTTTAATACATTTTATTCTAACAGACAACGTTTCTGAACTTCATATGTTCACACACAAACTCACAGGAAAAAGTCCTCCTCTTCATCAGAGTCCTCTTCCAGCAGGTTCCTCTATAAAAGATGAAAAAAGGTCAGAGGTCAGATAAGAGTAAGCTCAGGGTCTTGACTGACAGCTGTCTCTTGAACAACCTGTGAGGGAGCCTGTAGTAAAAAAAAAAGAAGGGAAATTCCTTCACCGATGTACACACCAGTCCACACTTTGCTTTGTGAGGTCCATCAATAGCTTAAAATAGAGATTCACAAGCAACAATTCCCCTTGAAGCGTCAGGCTACATTTGACGATTTTGGTTACGTGACAACGTTTGATATAGGTGATGATCCCTGTTACTGTTTCCTTCAATGTGGACAAAGACCATGTTTAAAAGGCCAGAAAATAAATATGGTAGCATCCAGATTTGTTAAGGGAGAAGCTTTTGCATCTTGTCAGTTGAAAAGCCCAGTTATAAAAACTAGTTTCCCTGCACTCAGCTCTGAAAAAAGACATGATGTCATGTTTGATGAAGGCAGCCAATACATATTGATGATAACGATTACAAACTGTAAACAGTGTATAAAAGTACCATGACAGATTGTAGTCTGGTGGTTATAATGTCCTAAAAATTGTGATGAAATACACTTTAATAATAATAATTACATAATAATAATAATAACATTTTACATTTCCACAGTTCAGCAGTTTTTCTATTGGCTGACCGCAGCTGAACAAAGGTGAACTGGAGTCAGCTGGACATTGCACCAAAACAGGAAACACACACTTAAATTTGTCCATCGGTCTGGCTTCAATAGACGTGAATGGGAAACAGACCGAATATTTTTCACTTCTTGTAATCACACCATAATACTCCTACACATTCTAGTTTGCACAGAGACCAAAAACAGACCTGAATATATTTTGATAATAGATCCGAGAGAGCTTTCTGGAAACTTAAAGAAGATTATGTAACAAAAGTACTGCCATGTATGAATCACTGATGGCTTTTATAGGGGCAGAAAGTGCCCAGCATAAAATGCTATTCATAGAGAATTAGTGAGACAGCTGCATTAAATTCTCACAGGAGTATCAAGCCAGGAGGAGACGGTCTGTTTCTCACTGGAAGGTAGGCACTGCTGGAAAAGAAAGGCCTTCATCCAGAGAACAGATTATCTAAAGATGGCATCATCTTTAGATAATAATGGCTGCAGTATGTTTTTCCATGAGTTTATTCACTAAAATTCTTCCATGTTTGTGTAGTCAAATCCAAGGGTTACAGTGTTTTTGAGTGAATCCACAATCACTCAATAATAGTGATCACATTCTAACATCGATGACATAATGCCGCTAAGGGAGGTCAACCTATGGATATGCTGGTGCTGGTAGGTAGACAGCTGCAAGCCGATGCCGTGCGGATGAAGATATTTTGTTTGACAGTAAATACACGTTCACCTGCAAAGAACCAAGCTGAGGCAAAGGTCCCATATGATCATAAAGAACTTTATAAGCTGAGGTTCTAACGTTCTCCTTCTTTCCACTGGTTAGGATGGGAGATGTGAAGAAAAAAGTTAGCTATTATCACAGGACAGGAGGTAGAGCGCTTATGGTGGAATGAGGTACTTTTTATGCAAGTCTCCCAGTAAGCTTTGATCCCAGTTCAATAAACAGAAAACAGGATTAGAAGGAAACAGAGGACTGAATACAGTAAAGAAAAAGAGGGAGGTCAAAGAAGGTGGAGATGGGAACAGATGATCACTTTGATGAGGACCAGACATTTGGCCACAGGAGATTCTTCGCTTTACATTCTTATTTATCTTCTCTGTTTTTCCAGTTATTCTATTAGTCTGTTAGTTCGTCTGATAAACAGAGAGTCTTACGGCAAAATCCACATCTGGTTTAAACTACAATAGTTGTTCTAAATGAAATCTAACCCTTTATCCACATTACAACACACTGAATTGAATTTCTGAAATCGATCACATGCTTCTCTCATCCTTCAAGCTGATTTCCGCCTCTGTTATCTGCGACTTGGTGACGGCATTAGTAATATCGACAAAAACACCACTGCTCCCTCCACCCGTGTCTCACCCTCTCGCTCCGAATGGATCCCGTGACCTCGTCATCATTGAGGTGTCGTTTAAACTTGGGGGGCATGTTGTCTTCAGGCTGCTCCTCCCGATCTGGCTCCCTCTGTAAGACAGGAAGAGGAGAAGATTGTTTAGGATGTGAGATTGTGACATTGTTGGAGAGCTCATTTAATACATGCATATATGCACCAAGGACATTACATTCCTTCACGGTTAGGTGTTACTCATGGCAGTACTTTAATATTGTGAGTAAGTGAGTAATTTAAATTGCAGGAATAACCACAGCCAGGCTACATCTGGGAACACAACATGAAGAACAAAGAACCAAGTGTACCAAAAGAGTGAATAAATCGAAACTTTGCTCGTGACTATAAAATCCCCTTAGTCAGAAATGACTGCAAAAATGTGACCGTTCATGGTCAAACGATTTGAGGAGCCCCATCACTTCCTGTAAAGCAGCCTGATTTTGTTATTAGATGTTTCTTTCATTTCCTCTGCAGTCTACTTTTCAGCTCTGGAACATGTTAAGAAAAAATGTTTTTTTCCTTTCTTGTCTGCTGTCTGTTAAAATATTTGTTTTATAACTCATATATGTACAAAGAAATGTTAAGACATCAAGCTGTCTTGATTCCTAATATTTCTGGTGTAAACAGACATTGGATCTCAATGGCTAAGACAGGAAGTGTTATCATTGCTCCACCATGTCAGATGAAATCATGCTGTTCTTCCAATTTTACACCCTCTGGTGTTGGTTTGGGTGTTAGATGTTCCAAACAGTGTGACAAAAGTACATGTGACCCTAAAGAATTACTGCAATGATTGGAGGACGGCTTGAAGTGTCAGAGAAAACAAAGCAGCCTTGCTCAGACAAACATGACCTCTCTCAATCAAACAATATAACATATACCATTGAATCCAGTTCAGTCTGACGCTGTGGCTTTGTCAGCGTCCTTTTCTGGCACTGTGGGTGGAAAAAAGGCCTTTCAATGACCAGAAGAGGAGAGGAACTTTCCAGTAAACAGAGGAGAAGAGAAGCAGGGACAGGACTCTATCTGAAGCGGCGACAGCATGAAGAGACACACAAAAGAGACAGAGGAGAAGCCAAGTCTAATATATTAGAGTGGTAGAAGGAAGCCTTTAGAAAATGTGTCTATTTTAAGAGAGTGTTGTTAAAGTTGAAATCCATAAAAAATGATGTATTGGATTAATTTCAATATCTAGATTGTGATTTGTAAACATGCACAAAAAGTGTACAGTGTGAAGTCAGATTTGGACTGATACTGCATCAAGAGAGGATTGTAAATAGTTAATGATCACAATCAATATATGGATTGCAACTTTAAGCACATACTAAGAAGAATGCAATACAATGCACACATTAAACTATTCAATTTGTAAGAGGGGAGGAAAAACATGCTTTCATTGAGTCAAGCATATCTATTTTAGCTGAGTATTTAAAGGGAGGTGATTGTTTTCTCACAATTAATAAATGTCTTTATGGTCCAAAAAGGAAGTAATTAGAGGACATGAAGCTGGCATCTCTGGCTCTTTAACTCTTACAGGAATAGTAATTATATCAAAGCCGCTGATAACTGTATTTATCTGTTTTCTTTGGACAAACTTTAAGCAAATATGTCAGAACGTGCCACATTTCCCCCTTTACATTAATACATGACAGTAAAATGATGTAAAAAGAGACCAATGCAAATGCTAATATAGCTAGCTACAAGCTAATTTAGCTTGTTAAGGCCGCTTGGTTCACTGACAAATGTAGCTAGCAAGCTAAGCTTAGGGTGCTAACGTGGCTAGCTACCTGCTGTTTTCCACAAGATCCTCGATGCTGGCGACAAACACACACACACTCAGTTATTAATCCAGTGTCTTCAGGGTTTGGGGTGGCTTCAAGGTTTTATCCGTGCATTTTAAAAGCTGTCCGGGCGATGACACAAGAATATCATCATGGATGCTAACACCGTCTGCTTGTCTTTCCTCCGTCTGAATCAGCTGACCAGGAAATGAACACAAACAGCTGGAGGAGGAGAGAGACCGCTGCAGAGGTTTGACAGAGACTGATGTTTGAGAGAGATTCCTGCAGATGTTGGAGAAAGACTGCAGCAGATGTTTGAGAGATTGCACGTTTTTAATAGCGAGCTCGGTAAATATATATTGTTTTATAGTGGTTGTTTTCTTTATGCAGCATAATATTCAATTTTCGCACAGAAATACACAACTCTCTGACACTGTGAACAAAGGCCCGTATGTGAATTGTACTGAACTCTGTTGTATTAATGTCATTTCCACAATATACACTGAAAGGTTTACATATTGATGATGTCTTTCCCTGCAAGTCAATATTTACAAATGATGAATTATGATGGATAGATTTTATATATTTGAAAGGAAAATTAATCTTAAAACAGAAATTGAGGCATTCCATTGATAAAATAATCAACAGATTGATGGTAAATGAAAATAATTGTTAGTTGCAGCCCTAATTAATATATCTGCTAACACAGACAACTGTCTCTCTGTATCATGAATTGAGGACATCAGTAACACGTTTTAGAGTTCATTTAAGTTTGGAGCACCTTTTACAGTGAAGTACTAATGTCAATGTAATTTCTAGATATTACATCCAAGTTCATTGTATTTAAATAAAAGGCTTATGGAGCAGTTTCAACATGTGTCTCATATACAATACATCCATGATCTGTCTCTAGACCACTGCATACCTCAGTTTGTCTCTCTGATTGACATCTTATAGAAAATCACACATTTAAACTGAGGTGTGTAATGCTATAAACATATATGCTTTCTGTGTATTAGTCCTGTTTTCAGTGGTGAAATGTAACAAAGTACTTAAGTGTTAAGCTACTGTATGTAAAGGATTTTGGGCTATTTTTGATTCACCATTTGTCAGAGAGGAACTGTATTTATTTGACAGCTTAACAACTGATTTAGATTGTACATACATCACCCACATTCATTAATACACCAGTAATAATACCAATAATAATATATGATACAGTAAATACTTCAAGTGACATTTTGCATTTTGAGCACTAATATGTTTGATAGTTTAAATGCATTTTGCTCTCATAATTAATTTTTCACTTTAACTTTTGAGTATTTTTTATATTATCTCCTCCTCCACTGCCTGTTTAAGGGTGGATGCATGTGCATGTCTTACTGTAGATGGCAGCAGTGCGTCTAAAGTGGCGAAACAAGAGAGGAAGAAGAAGAAAATAAACTTTTACCGGAACAGCGCGCACGTTGGATTGGTAAGCCATCTGCTTATCCTCCTGTGTTTATGGACACATGATTGTATTTTCTTGGGTCAGTGTTGTGTTTTGAAGCAGCGTATATTTGGTTATCTACAGTAGTTAAAACAGACTCTGTGTATCTTGCACAGTTGCCCGCAGAGAGATGCAGAGTGCTGGAGGCAGAGCGGATCAGGCTCATCCTCTGTTTGGAGGAGGACTGTCAGCTGTCATCCCGCACAGCTGTACAGATGTCAGTGAGCTGAGGGAGATCCCGGATAACCAGGAGGTGTTCGCCCATGCACACACCGACCAGAGCCTGATCGTGGAGCTGGTGGAGTACCAGGATCAGGTGGCAAACCAGGATGCTGCCAGGTATCACTTTGAAGACATCGCAGGCAGTAATAAAGCTTTAGATCCTGGTGCCTTTGAGGTGACCAGTGTTGTACCCCTGCCAAAGTCTGAGCTGTCCCTGTCGGAGTGCAGCTCCGCCTGGAGGCTCACCGGCACACAGTGTGTATCCAAGTTCAACGAAGAGGCCAGGAATACAGTGACCCTTCACCTCGGTCTGTTCCGTCTGCCGCAGTTCTCCACAGATGTCCTGATAACCTTCAATGACCCGCAGAGCATCAGCCCTGACAGCAGCAGTGCAGCCGCAATGGGGACGCACAGAGAGCCATGGACCGTGCAGGACTTCCAGTGCTTGTTGCAGTCTCTGACTCTGCACAACCCAGGACTGTTTGGGTAGAACAAGTGCTGCTTTCTCAGTGTGGGACTTCACCTGCTTAGTCTTTATCTATAACACAGGCACATTAAAACAAACTAGATCCACTAGAAATGTTTTGGGAACACAAATGCTTTAGATGGACCTCCTCTGAGCGGTGGATGAATAGAAACACTTCTGATCTACTTTTTCATGTTGACATTGTTCTGGCTACTAAAATGAACTGAGAGCCAAATGTTAATGGGTTCTTTGTCATAATAAATGTTTTGGATGAAAAATCTTGGACTTCTGTATACTGCCTGAGAAAGATTTATTGGCAGGTTAAAAGTTTTCAATAGTAAGCCTGCACTGTTTGGATCTAGAGACCAGATTAATATTATTAACTGATGTTATTTTTTCACTGTATGTTTGATTTAAAGGATTTACGCTGACTTTGCCTTTGCCTTCTCCGACTTACTCAAGCATTTCCTCCTTCCTGCTCATGCCTCCCTTCCTTTATTTTACTACAGTAATACTGTCACCACCCTTAAACATATACAAGTACATTAGATACAGTGGATAAAGAGAAGAGCCATCCCGCTATATGTATTTCAGAAATATTCACTGATTAACTGATCAAAATATGATGTAAAGCTCCAATCTCCATATTCTTTAAGATGAAATGATGGTAATAAAAATCCACAGATGATGGCAAAGGTCAAAGTAGAAGCGAGAAGGTGAAATGGGATTCTAAATATAACGTCTCTATGAAGCAGTTTAGATGCAGGTAATATTTATGGAGCCCTCAGTGTCTTTAAGGACTTGACTTGAGTCATAAACATTGGAAATTGAGAAGAGGGGTCCCAGCAGGAAAATGTATCAGGTCGACTGTTTCAATCATTCACCTCTGTGGCCTCATGGTGGAATAATTCATTAGCCTGAACCCTGAAAACTCTTGGAGAGACTTCAATCGACGGTGAGTTTAGTCGAAACACAAAATTTATGGAATGAAAATTGACCCTTGTTAATTGTTGCTTTGAAGATAAAACCTTCCCTTTCTTAGTCTTAGGTCATACAATACATAATTGAAGCCATTTTTCTTCAGTTACATATGCTGTTATTTGGAAGGGGAAAAAAGCATCCAAAGGTTTTAACTTGAGTCTACCGTTAAATAAGATTAATCACAGCAGTGGAATTCAGGTAAGTCTTGCATAGCAAATAAGAGGAAGCACACTCCATCTCCTCAAAGCCACATCAAATCCCTCTCATCCTCTGGTGCAATCACGATGGATTAAGATCTCATAAAGTCAGGCATCCTTTCCCGTTGTGATCCCTTTGTAGCACATTCTTTCATTAACCACAACGTCTATAGTATCACAACAGCAAACGCTCCTCCTGACTAGTCACATAAACATTGTTATTGGATCTGTTTGCAATAAAGTCTGAGAACACACTGGCCTCAGACCTGCTGTGGATCTAGGAACAGGGTTTTGGACTTGGTTCCAGTGTTATTACAGACTGGCTCCTGGGTTACTTATAGTGTAGTGGCCAATTTGGTGTGTGATAGAATGGTTTTCTCTAGATTGTTTCACTTATTCAATAATCAGAGGAGGAATAAAATCATTAGAAGCAGAAGGAAAAAGTAAATCAAAAAATGTTTTGAATGTTATATTCTCCCTATTTTATAAACAATTTTAAGGCCCTCTAATATTTTCCCAACCACCGTGGATGCCAAAATTCCCAAGATGGGAAGCAACATCTTGAAGGATGTAACTAATTGCATTAAGATTTTGCTTTAGGCTTCAATCTTTAGTATCTCTGAGATTTGTAGAATGTAAACCAAAAAAAAAAAAAAAAAAACTGTCTTCATAGGTGAACTCATTAAATATAACTGGCTATCCTATCATAATAAAGGCTTGAGCATCACAATTTAATAAGAATGTCCCGGTAAATAAATAAATAATCCCATCATGACCTTTAGACAAATTAAAGGAGTCAGGAGAGCTATAAAATAACAGCATGTCATTTTTGTGAATGATTTCCCTCTCTTTATTATCTAATATTGCACATGTAAACCTTTTTAAATTCCCTGTAATTCATACAGGCAATATGTCAGGGCCCCACTGAATGCTACAACACTGACAGTTGCTGTGTTGACTTTGTGTCACGGAGGAAGAGGATGAAGAGAGATGCCTTCATACTGCTGGTTCTGACCTGTAGTGAAGTCTGCAACACATTTCCCACGTTGCGTTTAAAAACGTGGCTGACAGGTGGAGTTCCTCCCTTCCTGACAAGTCCCTAAACAAACACAGCTTATTGCATCAGATTCATGTGGAAGCAGTCCAGCTATTTCACAACCTAGAGTTTTACTGTCAATAACTAAGTACTTAAAATTATTTGGAAACAATGAAAAATGGCAGCTGCTTCTACAGTCTTTTGCTTTTACTCAGAGGACCCGTGTATGCACACGTGACACTTTCAGTACATCTGGGAGGCATCAGTCACAGGTGTATGCATAGATCCTGTTCAGAGACTTCCTACTCCTGGGTCATTTATTAACCTGACTCCCCTGTTGTGTTTCTACGGAATACCCCAACCTTCTTTAGAAAACCCCCCCATATCCCCTACCCTCCCTCTGGACTCCAACATGAACAATTCTCTCCTTCCCTTGCCAAATCCAGGAGTTACTCAAAGCCACAGAGTGGTCTGCTGCTCTCATCAGGACCCTGGAGCGCCTCTTTTAAAAAAAAATGTTTTTAATTTATGCTCTTCTTCAAGTATATCTTTGTCAGCCCTTAGAAGCAAAATCTCAAAAGGTCATCTTTGAGTATCCACTGTGGAACAATTAAACAAATCTCGAAACAATTCCTGACATTTTTAGATATTATCTGAGAGATATTCTTAACACGCTCATTCCCTGGAAATTCTAACAGCAGGGAAATCTTCAGCCAGAATCAGAGAGGATGATTACAAATGAATGAAACGTTTATTAAAAATAAGCAACAGATATTACACAGTACTTTTTTTAATTCAGATTCTAAACGTGGATGTTGTGATCACACATCTGTTATCTGTCACCCTTCTGTAACTCCACCATGGAAGCCATCTATGCTCTGCATCTTTATATCTGATGACTTGAGGTTTAATACATTTTACTCCAGAAACGGAAGTTGGCCAAAAACTCAACCCTCCAGCTTCGTCTTCTTGTTCTGTGTTGAGAAGTGTTCAGACATGGCAGCCAGCGCCCTGTAGCGGTGAGAGATTGTGTTCTTCACCTCTTTGGGCAGCTCAGCATAGCTGCAGATGAGAGGGAAGTGATTAAAGATATGTTTTTATGCTTGGAACAATAACAGTGATAATTCATCTCAGACACACAGCATAAAGTTAAAGGGATCATCACAATTGTGCATTTTGCTGTATTATTGGAGGTCAATTTATCTGCACCCTAACATCTTGTTAACCTCTGACTCCCCCTTGTGGTATGAATAGGGTATTTCAAGCACAATCCTTGCTTACGTTTTATCATATCCCTCTGGCTGGAAACAGGGATCCCATCCAAAGTCTCGAGGTCCTCTGGGTTCCACAATGTGCCCCTTAAAATACACACATACACAAAAAAATAGACTTCAGAGAGAAGAAAATAATAAAAATATACACTTTCACAGTGTGTGTGAGAATGAGAGAGAGATGCTGACCTGTGTTATCCCTTTGAAGAGCTCTACGGGTTCGTCCTTCCCATTAGTGAATGCAAACGTGCAGAGAGCCCACGCCGATTTATCTTCATAGCCAGCAAGAAGTTTGTACAAGCCTAAAATATAACATACAACAAGAAACATCATAATTTTTCCATCCAGCTCAAAATATCACAGTAGCCATGCCATCTATTACTTACCTTCTGGCTTGAGTTTATCCAGGAACCATTTTCTACAAAACAAGGAATTACAGTTGTGATTTGTAATGCGTGTTACTACTAGTTAAGATCAGATGATGGAATAGACGTGGAAGTCAATATACTAACATATAAGGACCAGGCAAGCCTTCCAACGCCTTGAAACATAGACAGGTGTCCTCCACTATGACTGGGCCATCAACCTGAAGGAGAAAAAGCACAAACAGCAACACAGGATGAATTTCACGTGTGCAACACTTATATCCACGCTGTGTTTGCACCTGTATGATTACTGTACCTGGCGTGCAGCCTCTTTACACTTGTGTATGGAAATTTCATCTGGTTCTCCCTGGTATTCAGGCACTGGATGAGGAAACAGTAACGTGAGAAATGACTAGGATCAATGCTTTATTATCATTATTATTAGAATTAACAGTCATTCTTTCTTACTTACAGTCAATCTTTTTTGAGATTAGTTTGTAGGGAAATTTGTCTCCGAGGATCTGAATGACCTGATAAATGTGGAGGTTTTGTATTAGATTGCAGGTCGTGCTCACTGCCTCTGTTTAGCAAGACCAGTATGTAGAGACAGCAGCACAAATATCCTGTTTGAAACGGTTTAAACACAACAGCACCATCGCGTGCATACAATCTGCCTCAGACACGACATGTTTAACTCTTACCTCTTCTAGTTTTTTGGCGTTTCCAGTCACGAAAACTACAGACCTCCCAGCAGGTACAGCCATGATGACGGACAGCCGGAACACTTAACGATACCGGACCGAGTACTACCGGCTCGGCAGCGGCCAATCAAATCCGTTCAGAGAACTTCAGCAAATCACAGAGCGCTCTGAAGCTCCGCTCACAGAAAATCACCCAATCAGAGAGAGGTGCAGCTTGAAACGGTGTCCGGGTTGGAAAGTCAGTGCGCAGTGCCATGTGGAGAGAAGTCTATAAACAGATACAGAGTATTTTAACAACAGCGGCCCACAATGAGTCTGTTACCTCGCACTGCTGAGGAGTTCAGCTCCGCGGAGTACTGGGAGAGGTTCTTTAAGAAGCGCGGAGAGAAAGCCTTTGAGTGGTATGGAGACTACAACAAACTCTGCGGCGTGCTGCACAAATACATCAAAACCCAAGATAAGGTAAAGTCAACTGCTTATACGGGACAGGCAAAGGTGTAACGTTTCACTGGTTGTAAAAGTATGACTGTTAGATACATTTCATTGCAGCATAAATCATTTGTGCTTGACAATAATCCTTACAAGAAGTGCAACAAATATTGAAGACTTTCCAGTGTATCAGCAGGCTACATCTCTTGTCTTGTACATTTATGTATTTAGATATTTTAGTTGTATAAAGTAACATGGAAATACTTAAGTCAAGTGCCTCAGTGGTAATAATGTACTTATTACTGTCCACCAAATCCCCAGCATCTATAATAAATGATGAATTGTTTTCTGATTGTGTCCTTCAGGTGCTGGTTGTCGGCTGCGGTAACTCTGAGCTGAGTGAACAGCTTTATGATGTCGGCTACAAACATCTGACCAATATTGACATCAGTGAGACAGTCGTGACCCACATGAACCAGCGAAACGCTGAGCGCCGGCCGGGCCTGACCTTCCAGCAGGTGGATGCTACACAAACACCGTATGAGGATGCCAGCTACCAGGCTGCACTGGACAAGGGCACCCTGGATGCCATGGCATCTGAAGAAGAAGGAGCACTGGCCAAGAACATGCTCACCGAGGTAAGAAACAGTATTTTTAAAAGTGAAACTGTTCGTATCGTTGCATTCTCCTCACTACAATTTTTCTTGTGTCTGCAGGTGGGTCGTGTGCTAAGCGTGGGGGGCAGGTATGTCTGTGTGACGTTGGCTCAAGAGAGTGTCATCAAGTTGGCTGTGGAGCAATTTGTTCAGCTGGGGTGGGCGGTGAGGCTCCACTGCCTGCAGGAGGAAAGCGGGAAAGATGAAGACTCCTTTGCTCTGCCTGTCTTTGTTCTGGTCTGCACCAAGTTTCGTCAGCCTATGCCTACACCCATTCTGGAGATGTGTCTCGGGGAGGATGGAGCTCCAAATCGTCTCTCACAGGTGGCGGATTTGTTGACGGCTGTGAGGGAGCGTCAGGCTTACTCCGTGTTGAGAAAGAGGCTCCGCACAGGCACAGACGCCAGCTCGAACCTCTCACTCACTCTCAGCCACGCTAAGACTGGCCTTCCCAGATACACCCTCACTGTGCAGGATTCCCCACCTGGTGCCAAGGTGCCAAGATCAAACCTGTTTGCTATATTTATTGGTGAGCTCTCTTGTTGTCTAATTACGTTTCTGTCACACGGGTTGTAAGTCATTCATCTTTTTTTGATTTTTACTGTTTTTCCTGCTTTTCCTTTTTAGTGCCTCAAGGCAGTGAGACTGCTTGGCTCTACAGTTCCAGCGAGGGGCGAAGGCAGCTGGCAGCTAGTGCTAACTTTCGGCGCCTGGTAATTGTAGCAATGCACAGGAATCAAGAGTACACAGACATGCAGGCTGTCCAGTCAGAACTCTCACCAATGGTGATGGACCTGGCTCCCCCGGGAATGCCAGACAATCAGCAGGTAGACACACACTTACAGTAAATAATTCAGAATTTGCTTTTATACAATGAAATGATTTGTGTAACCAAAATCAATTAATCACTCAATTAATGTCAACTCTCCATCCCCCGTTCAGGTCCCGTTTCTATCAGTCGGAGGTGACCTAGGTTGGCGAGAAGTGGTCAGCAGGGGTGTGAGTGAGCTGAGTGGGGAGTACTGTGTGGAGAATGTCAGAGGAGAAGACGGTGAACTGTATCGTAGGCTCGTGTTCCTGTCTAATGCTGCCCTCGTCCAATCAGAGAGTCGTCTTGTCTCCTTAAATAATGGTCAGATCTTTTTCCTCATTCACTGTACTTTGAATATATTTTTACTTATTGTCAACAATTTATTAACCAATTAAGTATTGCAACAACATTGCATGAAAGTATTGGATTCCTTTTTACATTTTACACATAAAACAATACCAGGACACAAGTGAGTGAAGGCATAAACAGACCAAAAAAAGAAACTAACAAACAAATATCAACAACAGAGAAAACCAGAAAAGGGGGGAAATAGTCAAACAATGAAAAGGAAACGGTTTTATTGATATATTATTACAATCTGGTGATACTTTATCAAAATGTATATTTAAAAACAATTTAATATTTGTGTTCCTGCAGCCTCAAGTCACAAAAAGAAGAACAAAAAGAAAGCCAAGACAACAGCGCCTCCAACAACATCCTCAACCTCTCTGTCAGTGGACAGCGGCTTCCTTTGCTGTGCTCACCATGAAATCATGGTGGCTGGCCTCACCATGCTCGGTGTGGGCATGCCACAAAACAAAGGTGCGTGTATGCGTGTTAGTGTAAACTGGGTTTCACACCAGTTTTGGTCATTGTAGTTCAGGTGGACGGCAGGATGAATAATGAACAAAACAGCCCCAGGTTTCCATTGTCTTATATGAAATATCACACTTTATTGAGCTTTACATGTGAATTTCATCCACTCTGTCTTCCTCATTAGATGTCCCAGTGTCAGTGCTCCTGGTGGGGCTTGGTGGAGGAGGCCTGCCTCAGTTTCTGCGGGACTTTGTGCCCGGCGTTGCTGTCGAGGTTGTGGAACTCGACCCTGCTGTGCCGGAAGTGGCAAAAGCGTGGTTCGGGTTCCGGCCAGATGATTGTTTGACTGTCACTCTTGGGGACGGCCTTGAACGCATCTGTGCCCTGGAGAAAGAGGGTTAGTGATGGAGGAAGGCAGCTACGGCTACGGCAGGGAAGATTTTAACAATACCAAGAAGTTACTTTTTTTTCTCCCTACAGGTGGTCGTTTCTTTGATGTCATCATGTTTGATGTGGACAACAAAGATAGCACTTTGGGTATGAGCTGTCCACCTGCTGCTTTCGTAGAAACCCCCATCCTGCAAAAAGTCCGAAGCCTGCTAACCCCAAAAGGTATCTCTAAATATTATATGAATTTGTTGTTTTTCATCAAATAATGACATGAAAGTACTGATGTTAAATCAAAGCATCAAATATACATCGAATCAATAAACTGCTAATAAACAATTACATCCTCAAAACTGTCTTTTTCCACATGTAAAAGTCTCCTTTTCTGTTAGAAATACGTCATCAGTTGTGTTTCATTTATGTTAAATCTTCTCTCACTCTCCCTCCTCTCCTTGCCCCTGTACAAGGTGTCTTCATACTGAACCTTGTGTGTCGAGATTCGGCCTTGAGGAAAAGTGTGCTGGAGCGTGTGAGTGCGGTGTTTCCTACCATCCTCTCCCGAAAGATCGAAGGGGAGGTCAACGAAGTACTTCTGTGCTCTGGCGGAGAGAATGAGACATCGGAAGCCGCCCGCATCCTTCCAACCCTGAACCAAGCAGCCAAGAATCTGCAGAGCGCACTGTTCTCTAACAGGACTGGGGACAAGCGCAGTCCACATATAGACATTGCAGAGTTGTTAAAAGACCTGAAAGTAGCATGAGTTGTTCTGTGACCAAATGGAATTAAATTAATTATTTGTTAAATTTGAAATTATATGATTAAGATGGTGAAATATGAGGAAAAAGGTACTCTGATTTTGCTGTTCAGTGTGATTAAATGATCACGGATGGTGTATTACATACACAAACACTAGTAAAGAACATTTTTTATCTTTAATTGTATTGTGTTTGCTTCTACAAAAGTAAACTCCCAGTGCTCTTACTTGAAGGTCTCCTATGTAACCTGAACTAAACTCAATAACATGAGCTCTTTGCATTATTTCACCATTAAATATAGCATTGGGTTTCTCTTTCACTTGCTTCTGGATTCCAGTGTACTCCACTGTGCCCCTTCCTCACTGCCAAAGAATGCAGGCGCGTTATTTACAGTAGATGAATCCACACGCTGGTTCTGGTTGTAATGTTTATGGGGCTGCAGTACAGGGTGTGTACGGATTTTAAATAGCTGTCGGAGGAGGAGGGAGTGCTTGCCTGGTGTCTGATAAGTTAGGGTACTTTTATAATTGGCTCTGAAGTTTGTCTCTCTAGCAAAAAGGGGGATTGCCTAGTTACATTTTCCGATTGCCGCGCATGCGCTGAAAACTTGATTCCGTTAGCTGTCAAAGTAGTATGTTTTCTTCTCATAAGTATGCGGCAGCGGCTAATAAGCTAGCGATTAGCTTCTTAAATGTATCCAGAGGTTTGAGGGAAACGATACACTGCGAGCTTTCGGACTTTTAAAAAGATTGGTATATCTATAACAAGCTGCCTTCGAGGTCTTGTTGTCTGTGAGCAGAAACTTGGGCACTTACGTTACCAGACGCACTGACGGTAACTCATTTAACGTAATTATCAACGGCTGCTGAAGACTTGGACCTTTAAAAGTCTTCACCACTGTCAAGAGGAGTTTTATTATGAGGTTTTTCTACATTTCGGCAACGAACACAGCGTAACTGTAAGTAAGCATTAACAATGGTAGCTACTCTGCTGAGTGGTGTAGCGTAGAAGCTGCGTAAAACAGGAGCGAAAAGAGCCGGGCAGGTAGACGGGCTGCTACTCCGTTGCGATGGGCAACCGTGGGATGGAGGAGCTGATCCCGCTGGTCAACCGCCTGCAAGAAGCCCTGAGCGGCGTGGGACAGAGCTGCAGCCTCCATCTTCCGCAGATCGCGGTTGTGGGCGGACAGAGCGCAGGAAAAAGCTCCGTCCTGGAAAGTTTTGTGGGCAGGTAAATCGCACACAGTGAACTCATGAGAACAAGTCGCACAGGCTATCAAAAAGTAAATTTTTTCTAATGAAGTATAGGGTTTTAAATTGTTACTAATGGCTTTATTATTGGTTGATAAAGTTACTGATGCTCTAAAAATAAGCCAGGAACCTGCAGTTAGGACTCATCAAAATCTGAATTTGTAATAAAGCTGTTGAGAAGTGCTTATAATGTAAAAATAAAGGCCATGCCGACTGTGATGCAAGGGCTGGGACAGTCCTTATAGACAAGGATCTGTGAACCTCTGAATTGAAACCAGAACTTAAGACAACTAATGTAATCAGTTTGAATGTACTGTTGAAATCACTGTGTTCATACCTCATACATCATGATCTCCCCCCAGCACTAGTGCTATGGCTATATTTGCTAGTATGAAGTGGATGCCAGAGGTGACAGTGTCTGTATGACAGTAGCCAGTACAGCAGCTTATCTCACACCCAGGCTCTTGGGAAAACAATAGAAGCTACTTTCTTTTAGTAAGCATATGAGTCATTCAGTCAATACCTTTCAGAGCTTTGTTCAGTGAAAACTTAATCTGACCTTTTCACTGATTTAATTCATAGGTCTAAAGGTAATGCAGGATAATCCCCGCTCCCACCCAGCTAAATCTTTGTAAGGTGCTAGAAACATCAATGAGTCCAAACTCGATAAAAGACATTACCACACACTTAAATCAATGCAGTATTTTACTTTAATCTGCAAATCTTTTTTGTCAAGTTTGAGGTCTAAAGGTAACGCAGCTCACTCAGAGTTGTTTTGGTAAATTTAAATGCTAGTAAGACAGTGCTGTTCAATGTGATGACAGGGTTAAGTGCTGTTATCCCGTCCAACAGGAATGCTGGTCAGTAAGTTTCCCAGCTTCCTCCAACCATTATAGCCGAGACACTGGATCTCTGTTAAGTGAAGGAGACCTATGTATTGTCTTGCATTGTAGGCCCTGTAGGCCAAAATGTTGAAGACTCTTAATGCTTGCCTTCCTGTGTGTATTGATATTTTATCACGTCAGTTCTTTGTTTCAGTCATGACTATGTTATGACACCCCTCTGCTGAGCTCTGTGCCAGATGTTTGATCCATTGCAGGATGCAGTAAAACAAACTTCCTGAATCTGAGGGTGGATTATTTTTACCCTTTGCATTATTTGTTTTTATAGTTAACACTACATTCAGCTTTTAATATGAGCCTTTCTGAGCAAGTTGCGGATATGCTGGATGGTAGGGCAACTTCACTAAAACTAATGTACAGCTGACTGTTTAAGTCAAACGGTTCTTACCATCCCCTATAAGGCCGAAGTCTTGTAGTGTAAAGGTCTCATGTGGGCATGTTCATTGGGTTAAGATATAAATGGTGTGTGTCAAGACATTAGCTTTTGCATCGAAGACCAGTGGCAGTTTGCCTGTGTGTGTGTGTGTGTGTGTGTGTGTGTGTGTGTGTGTGTGTGTGTGTGTGTGTGTGTGTGTGTGTGTGTGTGTGTGTGTGTTTGTATCCTTGTATCCTTTTCCAATTCAGTGTTTCCTCTCCAACAGAGACTTCCTTCCACGTGGTTCAGGAATTGTCACTCGCAGACCTTTAATTCTTCAGCTGCTCAGTGCTGACACTGGTAGGAAAGACATTCATATTCATTGGATCATTTCAGGTCATTTCAACCTGTAGCCTGTATTCAAAGCTGCCACCAGGTGGCAGTATGACATTTCACAATGACAGAGCCAGACTGACGAGATAGTTCTGGAATTGTCATCTAATTCTCAGAGAGCTTAGACCATATCCTGTATTTATTTTATTTTTTTAACTTCTAGCCTCTGTTGCAGAGAAGCAACATTTGCATTACTCAAAAAAGATAGTCTCAAATAACATAGACATTTTCTGGAAGAGTGCAATCACAAATAAACTTAATTAAATTGCATTTATGTATTGTGCTTTACCGTTCTGTGCCCTTATGACTTGAGCCATAAAAACATAAAACAGCAGCAAATGTTTTTGATGCACTGGGTGAGCCTGATATTTCAAAGATAGTCTAAAATTAAAAGCGCAGTACAAATGTATCATTGTTTAACTGATGTTTTTCCAGAGTACGGTGAATTTCTCCATTGTAAGGAAAAGAATTTCACAGACTTTGATGAGATTCGCCAGGAGATAGAGGCAGAGACGTGCAGAGTCACAGGATCTAATAAGGGCATCTCTCCTATCCCCATTAGCCTACGGATATATTCACCACATGGTAACATCCATTCACACAAAGTCTATTTCTCTGACATTTTTATCATGTGTGTGTTTATATACACCGTTCTGAATGTGTGAATGTGTTTTTGTGTTCGCAGTGCTGAACCTGACTCTTGTGGACCTGCCCGGCATCACCAAGTTGCCTGTGGGTGACCAGCCAGCAGATATAGAGTACCAGATACGAGACATGATCATGCAGTATATCTGTAAGGAAAACTGTCTCATTCTGGCTGTCACGCCTGCCAACACTGACCTGGCCAACTCTGATGCACTGAAACTGGCCAAAGATGTTGACCCACAGGGTAAGCCAAGTGTGACTTCTCACTAAGGTGCCTTTGAGAAACGCACTGATTGTACACTGGCTTAATGCTGAATTTATGGGGCTGATACCTCACCCTGATGTCTTTAAACAAGGGTTAATTTTCACATGATTACACAGAAAATGTCTTAAAGGTTGAGAGAGGAGTCATATAATATTTCTGCAGGTTTTAAAATCTCCTTTGAAGCTATAAAAGTTGCTGTGTTTTTCTTTTCCCCTTCAGGCCAGCGTACAATAGGCGTAATCACTAAACTGGACCTGATGGATAAAGGAACAGATGCCCGCGAAATACTAGAGAACAGGTTGCTTCCCCTACGCAGAGGTGTGCTGCTTATGTTTGCGTGCATGTGTTCTTGTGTGCTGGGCCACCAAACCACAATCCAGTCACACTGAGAGGACTGATGTTCTAATTTTGTCTGCAATCACCCACCAGAAGCTCACAAGTTAACCAAGCACTCATTCCCTTTGTCTTTTTTTTATTTTTTTATCTCTGTCCCTCTAACTGTCTCACTTTCTGTCTCTTTTGTTAACTGTCTGTATATCCATTTACAATATTTCATCAGGTTGTGCCATGTGTTTTAAAGATAAACATGTCATTTGTATGACATCCATGCACATTTATGCTTGTGTGTATTTATGTGATAGACAGACCGTAAGTGATATTATTATTATTAGTATATTATTCACTGTAATGTTTCGTGTAAAAGCCAAGAGTGTGAGTAGGAGGACTGGGGGACAGCATGCCTGATGGCTAGTAAAGTGTGCTCTGTGTGTATGTGTGGGTGTGTGTGAGAGAGCGAGAGAGAGAGAGAGAGAGAGAGAGAGAGAGAACCAAGGAAAAAACATCGTAGTAAAGCACCACCAGGTGCAGGCTTCCTCATGCTTCTCCTATAGTGCTAATGCATTAGCCATGGAAGCCCACTGAAATAACTGCCCTAGTAGCAGCATAGAGCTGAAGCATTAGATATGGAGCCTAGTGCTATTACATCTATTACTGTATTAAATAGGGGATTTGGCCCGCTTTATACCACATGCCCTGCTGTTGCACAAACATACTCATTTCCTGCTTGTATGCTACAGTCTTAATGGAACAAATGGCAGTCTGGGAAGAGTTCCCAAGGACACGTCAGAAAATAAGAGTTGAATCTGTTTTACATCAAAGTCCTTGATTTTTCCTTTCACTTGTTGCACATTGTCTTCCTTACAATGATCACATGCTCTTCATTTCCCTTGGCATCTCTTCCTACCCAGGTTACATAGGAGTGGTGAACCGCAGTCAGAAGGACATTGATGGGAAAAAGTATATTAAGGCAGCTCTGCTTGCAGAGGAAAAGTTCTTCCTGTCCCACCCGGCCTACAGACACATGGCTGCAAGCATGGGCACACCATATTTACAAAAAATCCTCAACCAGGTTAGAACACACACCACACGAACACATAGAAAGGAAATAGGCTATGGGTGGGTGCTGTTACTCATAATTTCTGTTTGCAGCAACTGACAAACCACATTCGAGACACTCTGCCAGCCTTCCGCAGTCGTCTGCAGAACCAGCTTCTGGCTGTGAACAAAGAGGCTGAAGAGTACAAACAATATAATCCTGATGACCCTGCAAGCAGGACCAAGACACTTCTACAGTCAGTCAGTCACTCATTCTCTGTGCGCATGTATACCAATTTATTTGTCTTTTCACCTATTTATATATAAGTGTTTCGCCTTGTCTGTCTGTTTCTTTTTTTAAATTTTTTTTAATGTTTATGTTTATTTATTAAATATTTAGTTAATTTTACAAACAAGGAACAACATAGAACAAGAAGGCACATGTGGTTAAAAAAAAGAGTCAGCATTCTAAAGGTATAAAATTATATCATCTCAGCATATACACATACCTATACATATGTATAATATACACACAGTATATTTATATTACAAGACTCTGTATATACCACAACCATCACATCAGCTCAGTTCAGCTCATCATTCGTTATCTACTTCAATATCATTGTTCTGAAGCAAATTACATAAAACCTTCCAAATTTCCCAAAAAGCTTGTTCTTTGTTGGTGTTGTGGTGTAGCTTATCTTTTCTAAAGCAAAGTAAAAAGTAATTCCTGTCAACCATTGTTCTCTTTTTCCATGAGCAGGCTATACATCTTTTAGCTTCTAAAAAACATATTGACTAAGGATCTTTCATTTTTAGAGGTCACAAAGTTGTCTGGATAAATATTCAATAAAAATAGTTTTGGTTTGAGAGGCACTTCCTAACAAATGATTCAACTGGGCAGGTTCAACACTTTCTTCCAAAAAGAGAATATCAGGGAGCATGCCCAAATGCGCTGTCTGTTTCTTCTCCTCAGGTCAGTTCAGCGCCTGGCTGTCGACTTTGAGAAGCTAATCGAAGGCTCAGGGGACAAAATAGACACCATTAATCTGTCAGGAGGTGCAAAGATAAACCGAATCTTCCATGAGCGCTTCCCCTATGAACTGGTCAAGGTGTGTAATTCTATGTATTGGTTTTGATTGTCTTCATGCACATGTAGAGCTTGCTAAAGCCAGTTGGCCAACTGCTTAACTCTGACTAACAATGTACTGTGGTTGTCTCCAGATTGAGTCTGATGAGGGGAAGCTGCGGCAGGAGATCACCTATGCCATCAGAAACATCCATGGTGTCAGGTGTTGTATGGTGTTCTGAGCATAATAGTCAAATGCTTTAACATTTTTCTGCTGTGATATTTTTTGTTTTCTGCAGCCAACCTAACATTTGGTTTTGTATGTTTTTATTTTATTTTTTCCTTTCCTCCACCTGCCCCTTCTTCCCTACAGGACAGGTCTGTTCACTCCTGACATGGCCTTTGAAGTGATAGTCAAGAAACAGATAACAAACCTAAAGGGGCCGTGTATTCAATTTGTGGATCTGGTCAGTCAAGAACTATTCACCACTGTGTACCAGTGTGTCAACAAGGTATAAATCTCTGTGTGAGCGATGCACTTTGTTTCAGTGTGTCAAAACAGCCTTTAACCGACCTCTGGTATTTTTTCTCTATAGCTTAGTTCCTTTCCCAAACTGCAAGATGAAACAGAGAAAATTATAACCACTGAAATTCGGGAGCAAGAGAGTAAATGCAGAGATCAGGTGATTCACACACATTTGGACATTGCATTCACGCATCAGTTTGACATCACACTACTGGATATTTCAATTGTACAGGCTCTGTTTATCTCTACCTAATGTACATCTGCTCTGTCCAGATCTTGTTGCTCATCGACATACAGCTTGCGTACATAAATACCAAACACGAAGATTTCATTGGCTTTGCGAAGTGAGTAACCTCTCATCAGTTTTGAACTCTGTCATTAAATATGTTAAATATAATGAGCTATAAACTTGTAACACACTAATAAAGTTCACATGCTTTGTTTTTCTCTCTCAGTGCCCAGCAGATGTACAACCAAAGCAATAAGAAGATTGCTGTAGGGATTGCAGGAAACCAGGTGAGAATTCAGCAGGAAAAAAATCATTTTACAGTATTTTAAGCCACAGTAGCAGCGTGGTTCTTGATGTTAGGGAATTTTCAATAACTAATATGCACTGGGTCAAACTAGGCTTTGCGGTCATAGCAAGGCCACACCAAATATTGGGTTTAGACACTGTCTCCCCTTGAGATAGTGGTAAGCAGTGAGTCTGCTCCTTTTGGGGAAAACAGGAGGCATTCTGATAGTGTTGCTATAGCAGCCAAGGTCAGATATGTCTTTGACTGTTTTCCCTGAATGGGATAAAGGTAACTGGAGTCAGAGGTTTGATATTGTGTTGGATGTAGGACAAAGGTCCTGAGTGAGGTCTAAGCAATCTTTTGTCTATAGACCAGTAGACTAAATTCTGTATATTGTAGATGTGTTGGATCTGCCCATATTTGGGCATGGCTCAACCTGTGGCATTATCTGTGTGGTTTAAAGACTATCCCCGGAGGACAGAAACTTCAGATTTGAAGGGAGCATCAGAACATAATGTGTACTGATCATTCATTAATTTCTCCTGGTACAAGTAAATAAATCTTTTCAATACAAGACATCCTGGACTCCTGTCTACTCTCTCCATTGATGTATGGGCTGCATAATTAAATAAAATCTCAATCAAATGGTGTCACGAACAGGATCTCAACATAACAACGACTGGGTGAGTGTTAATTTTAAATGTTATGCCTTACCATGTCGGTGTTTGACGAGATCAAAATAAAAGAACCTTTTGATTTTAATTTTGCAATTTGGCAAAGGCAAAAATAAGAAAGCCCATAAATTGACATTGATCAAAACGAAATATCCATTTTACTAAAACATGGATACTGTAACAGAATCAATGTGATTGACAACAATTGGTTGTAGCAGAGTGTGTGGTGTTGAAGGGCCAGACTGCGAGTGGGTTTTTCCGACCCCTCGTAGGGCCACATTGTGGTTGTTTTGGTTTCAGTTTTTTTTTGTGTATACACATTTATTCTAAGCTTCAAACCAACACTGCTGCTATTGTAAAAGAGGAGTTGGAGTCCTTGATGCTGTTGAAATTGTATGTGTATCTGATGTTGTAAAGTGATAAAAATGGGCAACGACGCGTCCAGCGCAGGTAGTAAAATTTAGAGGACAGAGAGTCTGTCAAGCAGTAAGAAACACCAGTGAAAATGTGGAACAGACAAATCAACCTGATAATCCACAGACAGAGGCACATGCACACACTCTTACAGACACACAACCAACCAACTCCACAAAACAAGACATGTTTTCTCCACATGCACCAGTAGGAGTTGTGGGAAGGCTAAAAGGATGGCATTTTGTGCTTTCGTTCTCTTCCATCATGAATGACTGGACAGAGAGAGAGTGGCCGTATGAGGGGTCGTTTGAGAAAGAGAAACTGCAAATGGCGGAGATCAATGTTAACACAAACATGGGTAATGCATCCTGGAACTTTGCTTACATGAGAGAATGCATACGAGTGTGGATAACTGTGGCTCGTCAGAGATATGGAGTGCATGTGGATGAGAGAAGACCTGAAAGGTGCTCTGCTGAGTTGAAAGTTGCCATAGAGAAAATTGCTGCCCGTGTTGAGATGCATCATATTCCTATGCTGGAAGCGGCTTTGCAGACAAGAGCTATTGAGTTGACCAACATTAAGCAAAGGCATTGTGATAATTTTCGTGCATGTGCCACGGCTATGATGTACAATTGGGCAAAGCGTCAAGCTAAAATTCCCTCTCAGCAAGAACTGCTAAGTGCTTTGAAAGATGTTGAATTTTCACGACCAGAGCTACAGAAAAGTAAACATTCAGTCTCCAACTATCCCAAGCTCACTAAAACAAATCCTGCCCGACACAGTAACACAGATGAACAGGCCAGCTTACAGCAAGCCACAGCCGATACAGATTTTCTCCTGCATGCCGCTGCAGTGATGGAGGGACAAAGAGTAGAAGCTGCAGAAAGGGCTGGACAGGAGAGAGAGCTAGCAGAAGCTGCAGAAAGGGTTAGACAGGAGAGAGAGCTAGCAAAAGCTGCAGATAGGTACAGACAGGAGAGAGAGCTAGCAGTAGCTGCAGATAGGGCTAGACAGGAGCGAGAGCTAGCAGAAGCTGCAGAAAGGTACAGACAGGAGAGAGAGCTTGCAGAAGCTAGGGCCAAGCAGGAAAGAGAGAAGCTGGAGGCCGAAGAAAGAGAAAAGAGAGATAGCAAATCACAGGCTGTTAGGCTGAAAGAAAAGGATAGCATTGCAAAATCAGGATCAGAAAGACAAAAAGACGACGCTTAAAAAGTCGAAGATAGCTCTCTTAACTGAGGCTGGAGACTCAAATGCATCAGATGAGAGCTGTGAAGGTGAACCAGAATTTAACACAGACGGAGAGTTAATTGAGAAAACAAAAGGAGAAGACTCACTGCATATCTCCAGAAGTATAAGCTGTCAACTGAATATCCCAATGATATCCCAAATATTTTACCATACCTTGACTTAATCACCCTCAGGCCAAACAATAAGCCTGGTTATGCACTTTTAGTATTGTTTCCCTTCTCATTCAGAAATGTCTTTGTCACTATTATGCAAAATATACATAGTACGTACATATTTGTGCATGACAGCTTGTACATCGTAGATGACAACACTCAAAATTGAACCCTGAGATCAGCGGTTGTCTGTAGTGCACGATTTGAGTGTGCATGGTTAACTAAACCTTTTCCATCCATCTTACAGTTTTATTTTTTTCCATTCTCATTTACAGTGACGTCACCGCCCCATGTGTTATGTATTAATCAGCATTAATAAGCATTCATAGCTCCAGATAAATTGGAGATATTTAGTGTTTGGGGGCAGATTTTACTGAAGGGGATCAAATCATGCAACCAGAGTTGATACTGAAGGGGATCAAATCATGCAACCAGAGTTGATCTTGGCTTCTTACAGGAATGCAGTCAAGCGAAAAGGAGGCTGTTTTTTTTTTTTTTTTTTTGTCTCAATCTTCTATGATTTATGTGTAACATAATATTTTTGTTACACATTTTAAAACTGGGATAATTAAAGACACAATCCCAGTATGGTTGTGTTTATTCTGTAATCTTGATGTAATAGGATTACATTTCAAACACAGCTTTAAAAAATCAAAAAATCTCATTTATTTATGCAAACAACTTTCAAATTGCTTTAATAGTAGTAACTATTAAATTATCAACATCAGTGTCACTCCCAACAAAGTGAATACAAGGAACAACTGACCTCCATCTTAATTTTGCTTCTTCATCTCCTGTTTTTTCTCCAGGGTGTGGCCCCTCTCTCAAGTCTAATAGTAGGATACCAATCTCTTTAAGCCTACTCTCTCACTGCTGCCTCTACTGGAGATCTGTGTGTGCAGGATTCATGCTAAAGGGTTGTGGGTTTGCATGCTACTGACGGCAGAAAAGGTGCACATTGGCAAAGTGGCTTGTAGCTTTATTAATCATGTTTTTCATCATCTTCCACTGATACACACTGCTAATGATACAAACCTTTTTTCCCTCTCATTGTTTTCATTATTCTTATATGCTTTACCGCCAGCTCCATAAATATTTGCAGATGTTAATATTTTCCAAATTTTCGGGATGTATATGTCATTTCTTGGTATCTCTATGTCATTTCATGCTTCCCGTTTCCTAATTCATCAACCATCTTTTTTTCCAGTCTCTACCTTCCTGTTCTTATCTCCAAATATGCTTGTTTTCTATGCTTACTGTGTTTGCCTTTACCTGTACAGCTAGTCCTCTTCTTATTGACCAGTGTCCACTGGTGGTCAGGAAACATGGCTGAATTATTTGGTGATTGTTCCATGGTTGCTACATCATATATTTCACAAATGTTTAACTTGCAAGTTTTTATCTCTCCACTTTCAACTTTCTCCAATTTTTTGCTCCTATTCTCACCAAAAGGTCCGCTCTCATTGTGTATACCTGCTTCTTGTTTTCCTCTCAATGCCATTGCTGCTGTCAGTCCAGCCATTTCAGCTTCTTACCCTTGACTGTTGTGCAGGTCATACGCAAGGGCTGGCTGATCGTCAACAACATCGGCATCATGAAAGGTGGAGCCAAGGAGTACTGGTTCATTCTCACTGCTCAGAGCCTGTCCTGGTTCAAGGATGATGAGGTGAGTTCTTCACATTCATTTAATTCCCTGTCTTTTCAAGTTATAATTTGGACTAAAATTAGAAAATAGGGAAGTCAAACACAGCAGTACACTTGAGTCATGACGAGTTTATTAACACATCTCAGCTTGAAACAGTATGCTAACCGGGAAGATGAGAGATGATTAAGCAGAGGGGAAAAAATCTGTCATCTGTTGATAACGACGCAACAGTTTGATCCTGCAGTTTCATTGAAGTGGGTTGAAGAGTTGTCCTAGTGTCCCTGTTCTGATGTCAGTGGGGCTGCCATCTGTCTGCCTGTCTGTGCCTGCTGTACAGGAGCAGAAGGTCTGCACAGCAAGTGTAGACAGGCAGACACACCACAACAGTCTCATCCTGTCACAGTCGATGTCATGGGAAGAGGGAAGGGCAGAGTACAGGAAGTGAGATCAGAGGAGGAGAGCATATATAGGCACATTTGTACCTTTGACTAATGTGTTATATTTGTGAAGATGCTGTTGTGGGGAAAAAATGTGTGGTATTGTGGTACAGGCATCGTTAACTAAACAGAAAAAGTGCGTAGAGCGCTTTTACAAATAGGTTATTGGTCTTGGTAACCACACTAACATTGTTTGAAAGCTGCGTTGTGGCTTAAGCTAAACAGATGGACCCTGTGTTTGTGGAAGCTTTGTGACATTTGACACCATTATATGCACAAGTAGAAGAGCATCTTTAACCCCGTTTCTCAGCCCAGCTAACCATTTTTACTCTTTTCTCTCCTGCCACCTGGACCTGCAACTGAGCCCCTCCGTTTTCCCCCATTCATTCCTCTGACGCCCTCCCCTCTCCCCATTCGTCCCGCTCTTCGTTGACTCTTCCCCTTACTCCCCCTTTTCTTCCTCTTCTGGGAGTTCAGGCATTTGGAGCGGCTCACTCTGACACAGCTGGAGCTGCCCCAAGCCAAACTAAGACACACAGACACACACACATACACACACACACACGCACACACACACATGCACGCTCAAACACACACACACAGTGGACAGACTTGTATATACAGTATACAGTACACATGCAGAGTCTGATGTAAACAAACTGGCATGCAAATAGTGGAGAAAAATATACACTCATTCAGACAGACACGGTCACTTTTCAGATAAACACTGGTTCGCTTGAACACAGTGTTCCCAGACACAGCCCCAGGCATGCATATTGTACACAAGCAGTGTTATAGGTTTCCTCTGACTGTGATCCCCCTTACTAAGCATATACCAATCAACTTGCACATACAAACAGACTTAGCACATCTGCGACAAATAATACAAAGACAGGCAAGCAAGTATTTGGTGACCACATCAAAGAAACAAATTTTGTGTGTCTGCCGATTACAGTGAGACACGTATGTTTGTCTTCAAGGATTAAAGCTTGTGTGCGTCTAAATCTTTTCAAGTCATTTAGGTTCAATTAGTCATTGTACCACTTCACTATGTTGGGGGGTTTATCAGCTGTAATGTGTTTTGAAGACCTCCTTAATTCATTGTCAGTCACCCATATTATCAGAGCAGATCTACTGCCTTTCCAAATGCAACTGTGTGTGTGCACACACACACACACACACACACACACACACACACACACACACACACACACACACACACTCACGCTGTCATGCAAGCCAAGCTTCTGCTTCTTCTCTCTTGCAGTTCCCGCTCTCATTCTCCCCGCCCACACTACCTCCACAGACATTTCTTTTTCTTCTTCTGCTGCGACCCCCACTTTTATTTTCTCTTTCTTTACCTCTGCTGCCTTTTCCTCTCCTCCTTTCTCTCCCTCTGTCTCCCCTTCTTTCTCTCTCTCCCCCTTTCTGTGGTTGGCAGTCTCCCTGGGACTATGCACATTCCTGGCTGGAAAATTTGAAGCTTTGTCCAAACACCAGCTTCCAAGATCTGCCCAGAGAAATCCCACATGGCTGTTTCTACACTGCAGACCTCCCCTTTTGACTCCCCCTCTCTCCTCTTAACTCCTCCACAGTTTCTCTCACAAATACCCCTGTCCCCCCACCCCCATCATCTCCCCTTCCAACCTCCCCGCTCCATCCTTTGCTTCTACACACTCCAATTTTTTAACATCTTAAAGGCCGTACTGTGCATCTCTTTTCCATGTACTACAACAGTCGTACCCTGCTTTGACCTCATACTGAGAGTGCAGCATAATAGTCCAGAGTTTAATCTCTGTAGCACACTGAACAGACATACATTCCTTCACCCCTCAACTGCCAGGGCTCCACCAGGCAGCCTGAAGAAAAACAGACGGCTCATGCCTATACACTTAATCAAGATGCTCCCCTCTGTGTGTGTGTGTGTGTGTGTGTGTGTGTGTGTGTGTGTGTGTGTGTGTGTGTGTGTGTGTGTGTGTGTGTGTGTGTGTGTGAGAGAGGCCTGTTCCGTATCTCAAATCCATTAGTCTATAGGAAGAGAAGACACAGCTTCAGACACAGCAGGTCTGATGTATGATACCACCCTAGAGGACACACACTTACACACGAGCATACACGAAGCAGTGCCATGATGTCTGTGAACACAAAAGTTATCATATTGCCACACAGATGCACATGCAGACACACAAAATATCCAAAATGTGAGGCAAAATCAGTCAGTTTAACACTTTTCTATACTGAGTTTGCATTTTAAAAAAAACTTAAAAAAAAAACGTATTTACAGCTGTTCTGCCTTGAATGTTCGAAAAACATCAGTCAGTCACTAGTTATAGATTCTCTTGCTGGAATTTGCTGTATGTAAACTTCTCTGCCTTGAATGCATCACTCGCCATTTATACAGCTGACAAAGGCTACAAAATGGATCTCATTACGCTTGAATCACGACACAGTTGATGACTACATTTTAAAGTATTAAAAGTAGGTGTTAGTGTATGCACATTTAAACACATTTCCACACGTTTAAGCAAGAAACATCAGAGAATATTAAACCCTGGATTTGCCACAGAACAGATGCATGCATGCAGATTTTTTATGTCATCCTGAGTCTTGATGGGTATGTATGTGTTATTCGTGTAAGCTGCTGAAGCTCTTCCTTGCACAGTCTAACCAATGTGCAGACTACTGTACACCAGTAAGATCCTGAACAGGTAGTCTGAACACTGGGATGACGGAGCAGGACCCTTTCTCACTCTCTCTTCTCTTCGGTTTCGCCTTTCCCCCCCGCTCTGGATATTTGGTAGCAGTCCGGCCCGTGTCGCAGAGTTGTCGGCCAAAAGGTTTCCTCTCTTATTCTCTTCTTTCTTATCCTGTGTCGGTGCCGTGTTGCAGGGCGAGGGGTCTCACACGCACATCAGACATCCACTCCTACGGATGTCCCTCCTCCGGAGATGTCAGTGTATCTTGGGTCAGGCGTCCGCAGGGCTGTGTCCCGGCGTAGTATCCAGTCTTGACGTGGCACATTCACTCATTCAGCTAGGGATCTGACTGTTCACTCAGGGAAGGCATAAGGAAATAAGGGGAGTGAGAGACGGAGAGAGAGTTAGGGAGGAACTTAGCAGCCATATATGGGTTGATGGGACCCATGGGGAATCAACTTTGGAGTGGTCTGCAGTTTCTCCCCACTTCTCCAGCACACTCTCTCCTGCTCTCCAGGTTCCTCAACTCTTCCACCTCTACTCAAGCAAAACTCACCCCTCTCTATCCCTCTATCCCCCTCTATCCCTCCTCTTCCTCTCTTCCTCATCTCTACTTTCTATTTCTACCCCATCAGAGCACCCTATACTCTCTCCAGTCTCCTCCCCCTCCGTCTAAAGCGATCCCAGATGTTGCAGTATGAGCGCCAATCCCGTTCTGTCATTTTTTTCAGCCTCTGTTACAGGAAGTGGGCCCCTTTGGAAAAAAGGAAAGAGGAACGGAGGAAGAGAGTCGTAGGGTTCAGGGGAGCACTGAGAGAGGGAAGACCAAAATGTACTACCAGCACACTCGCATCTAAAGCCACATGTGTGCATGTGCTCAGACGCAGATGCACACACACGCACGAACGCGCATGCACACAAACATACACACACAACCACCAAGACAACATCCAGGATTTTAGGGAAACCCTCTTTTCTTGAAGGCATGCTTTAGTTCTGTTTTCTATGGAAGTCAGCCCTCTTTTTCTGTCTCTCCTTCATCTCTACCTCATCCACAGCTGTGAATATCACCAAAGCAGTTTTCTGAAAGCCCCCTTCTCAAAGGTTAGAAAGAGGGAACAGGCCTGAGTAGAGAGATGGGGGGGAAGGGCTTCACTCGAGGAGAAATGTTGTGTTAGAGCTTGAGTCTGAGTAATGACTTTCACATGTGGGCCCGGCCTCTCTCCCTCTTTTTTTTTGTATTCCTTCTCTCATTCCCTCCCTCCCAGCTTCAGTTCTCTGTACCCTGCCTCCATACTGTCTGGTTCTCCTCACCCTGTGCGCTGCAGTCTTCCAACTGTTTACTGTCATTCATAAGTCCCCCGTGGTGATGACAGACTATAGTCTCATGGCATCTCTTTTGCCTTCCCTCTCCCTCGCCCACTGACTCTCTTCCACAAGTTAATGCGAGTCAGTCTGACAGGCAGACAAAATCTGATGTGAACTCGGATGCTCTGCGCAGCACAGTGTTCACACAACTCCTCTTCGCCTCACCCTCTGACACTTTTCCTTTTACAGTTCAAGTCTCTTGATCCCACTGGCTACTCTCTACTCTCAGCGCAGCCTGAAAAAAATTAAGTACCAGACATGCAACTATTTTAGCTAAAGCCCCCAAGTGAAATGTCTTCAGTCTGTGTTGTTTTTTGCTATCAACACCTGTGCTTACCTCTCTGTGATGTCATATTTTACTGTGCATACCTCTGTCAACTTTTATCTCGCCATATTTTGTTTTTTCCAGGAGAAGGAGAAGAAGTACATGCTTCCTCTGGACAACTTAAGGCTCAGAGACGTGGAGAAGGGTTTCATGTCCAGCAAATTCGTCTTTGCTATCTTCAACACACAGTCAAGGTTTGTGTATGCGTGTGTGTCACCAGAGGCCTGTGTTTGGGTACATGCGTGTTTAACGAGTGAGTGCATGAGTCAGAATAGGGAGTTCTGTTCTTGTCACCTGCTCGCTGAAGTTGCGGCGATATTTTACAAGGGTGGATAAGTCAGGGGAGGAAAGGGAGGAGATCTCAGAGCAGTGTCTTGCCCTTCCTTTCACCTCTTCCATTCAACTTTGCCACCGGAACTGAAAGGATGCTGGAGCGGGTGTAGTTTTTTTTAGTGCCAGGCTGCTGAGGGGCAGAGCTGGGTTTAGGTTTGTTGGTCTAAAGTGTGTGAAACTGATTGAGAGAGACAGAGAAACAAAGAGAGAGCATAAGAGAAAAAGAAAAGAGAGCGAGTGTTTAGGAGCTGGAGCCGACCCAAAGCCTGGCTGATTGTACCAGAGCATGTGGGCTTTGTTTATAATACTGTGCTATGCTGCATTCGGACACACAAACTGAATTTGTGTGTGCATGTGCGTGTGTACATGTGTGTATTTGCATTTGCCTGTGTGTGTGTGTGTGTGTGTGTGTGTGTGTGTGTGTGTGTGTGTGTGTGTGTATAGACCACAGCATACCGACGGCAGGCTCATTAAGCAGCTAATCAAAGCCAGAGAGCTTGGATCAGAGATGAGGCTGCTCTTGTTTGGAAAGAATTGCTCGACTCACCACAAAAAGGAGGGAGAGAGAAGAATTGGAAGGGTTGAGAGGAGAAAGAAAGCGGGAGAGAGAGTATCAGAGCCATCGGCCAGGAATGTGTCAAAGTCTGTCCTATGGCGCCCCCCCCCCCCCCACCCCCTCTCCCTTTCCTGCGCCCTCACTCTCTCTGTTTCTCTTTCTGTATTTGCGTGCGTGTGTGTGTGTGTGGCAGACATTGCCGTGGTTTTGTCCCTGTCTGACAGTAATCAAAAACCTCAGGAAACTCTTCAAATCTAAAGCAGTCAGAGCTCTGCGCAGGAATTCCTCAAGATGAGTGTAAAAACTCACACTGGCCACAAGCAGAGGAGAGAATAGCGAAGGAGATTAGAAGAAAAAAGGACTGTGTGAGTCATAAATCTGCATAGAGAACAATTTTTGATGTGCGCTCGCTTGTCGGTGCGTATGTTAGTGTCCTAATCTTAGTGTAATAGAGCTCTAGTATTGTCATCGTTGGCCTGGCTCCCTGTCTGTTAGCCACCACGCCCTAACTTATTAGCCTCACCCAGCGCAGCACAGCCACGAGCATACAAACTGACAGCCTATTTCTTGATCTTCTCACACACGCAAAAAGGTTTCACATATTTGAGGTTAATTGCTATGTGTTCTGAATGTGAGAAGGGAACAACAAAAAAGAGGAAAGAAACAACTGAGTGATTAAAGAAAAATGTTTAACAGATGGGCCACAGCCCGCTCCAGATCCTTTGCTTGTTTCTTGCTTTGTTCTGCTGTCTCCTCACAGCACAAGATGTTATGGTGGTGTGAAAGGAAGGAGAGAGGGAAAAAGGGAATAAATAACAGGGAGAAAATAGATGATGAAGATGAGGGGATAAGTCGCAGCGAGGGAGGTCGTGTCAGGCGTAGCAGTTGGGGAAGTTGTGTGTCTGAAGGTGTGTTTCTACCTTGTTGCAAGTATGTCTCTATGTGGTGTTTGTCTGTAAATTGTTCTCTCTTTACAGGTTTTGGTATTATATATCATAATGCATTTAACATATTGGAGAGACTGCCCCAACCTGTTATACCCCTTTTCCATTAAGGACCTGTGTTCCTAATACAGGATTGAACACACAGACTCTTTTTACAGCAATGAATTGTGTTACACTTGTAACAACTAATTTATACAAGATGGGGAATGAGACACAGGTCAGACAGAGCACTTCCCAAAAAGGCGGTCATTATCCATTCAAAACATCACACCAGGCTGGGACACTTGGAGTTGGATTTTTTTTTTTTTTTTTTTTAATTCATGTTCTTAATTTTAGTCTCTCTTCCCCTTTAAATTAAGTTAGAGTCTAATGACAGCCTGCATTAGTAATTCACACACAAACTCAGCCAATATGTACAGTATTTAGTAGCTTCTGTAAATTGCTTGATAATGCAAACCAAGTAATGGAGAACAGGTTAACAAATAATGAATACAATCACATTTTTATTAACTCATTATATGTCATTCAACTCACAGCTATGTACAGTAGCAGCAAAGTAACACACAATACTTTAAACGTGTTAAATGAACAACTTTGAACTTTTGAACTTTGAAATGAACAAAAGCCAAGTTGAATTTCATAGCTTATTGTGTTGTCAAGGAATGCTCTCTATAATTATATCTACTCATATTTACCAGGTTCACATTTTACACACTTAAGTCCAATCATAAAAAGGCAGGTGATTCATATGCGCCGATACACATTAAGGCCATCCTGTTCCAATAACTGTTGACTTGTGTACGAAGTGGGTCGACAGCTGAGTGAACAGGGGTATTAAAAACATTAGAATACAAATATCAAAATCATCCATGTGATCTTGTTGCAGTTTATTATTTGATGTCGTCTTTTAGATACACTCTGCTGGTTCATAATAGGCAACTGGCATCATCTCAAAAGTAGCATCTCTCAAGTTCAGCGATAATTGAATTCAGAGGGCATGAAGCTGTGACCCTTCTTTTTGTACTAGAGAGGACCTTCCTTCCTTTTTCCCCACAAGATATTTGTTTACTCGTGATAAGAGAGGAGGCACAGCTAAAAATTACCATTTTAACATCTTAACACTGTTGCTGAGCTGAAATGATCCCACACATTGTGACTAAAAAATGTGGCTGCATCATCTACAGTGAGTTCATCAGAGAAAACAGCAATTACCTTTTATTACTAAAATACCAGTCTTCCTATTTCGGATAATGCATGTCACATGTGATGATTAAGCATTGTGTGTGCTAGTGTTACCCTGGAGCATCAGAGTGAAGAAACTAGGTACAAGAGACATCATGATGATCTTGGTATGTACTGAATATTGCTATGACACAAGTTTTTGTGAGGTTGACTCATGTGAATATTACTCTGTATTGTAGTAAGTCTCCTTGAGTTTAGACTGTTATAACTGGCTCATGTAGTTTTTCGAGGCATCTGACAGTATTGAAATGAATTGCAGGAACGTGTATAAGGACTACAAATCTCTGGAGTTGGCCTGTAACACTCAAGACGAGCTGGACAGCTGGAAGGCTTCTCTGCTCCGGGCCGGAGTCTACCCTGAGAAAGTCACCGTTAGTATCCTGACCCCCAATACAACCTAATTAAACCCAACTCTGACCTTAGCTGTGGGGAGCTGCACCTGCCTGCACCTTACCTTTGTGATGTATGCACTCATAGCCTTTGCTAACCTTAAACCCTGGCCATAACCCCATACCCCCTCTCCATGTCCATGTTCCCCCCTTCTCCTCCCTTGCCAAAGCGAAAAGGCAAAACCCCCACCCCTTCCATCTCGCTCTGTCGTTGGCTCTTCAGCGCAGCATTCTTGGCCCATGATGTCACTATAATGTGTGTGTGTGTGTGTTCTAGTCTGTTTCTAATCAGCGGTTCCTCGTCCCACACCCACTCCCCCTTTTCTTTCTTCTGCCCATTCCTGCTTACCTCCCTCTTTTGTGTTCCCCTCTATTTTGCTCTCTTTGTTCCTACCACAGTGGCTCTCTACTTCTCGTCACCAGCATAGAGCAGATTACAAGATATGGCGATACATGAGACTAGTCCTTATCGCATCACACATCTGTATTAGTGTGAAATCACCAGTTGTGTTATCTCAGAAGTCACTGCATATGAACGATACTATACATCACTGTATTTAAAAAATAAATAAAGAAGCATAATCTGTGTGGAGCGTATGTAGCAATTATTCTAAACTCCATGTTGCCTGTCTGTCACCCACATGGACGGATAGGGAAATGGAGCTGTGGACAGCTTCATAGACCCCCAGCTGGAGCGCCAGGTGGAAACCATTCGTAACCTGGTTGACTCCTACATGGGCATCATCTACAAGACCATCAGGGACATAATGCCGAAGGCAATCATGCACCTCATGATCAACAACGTAAGTTATCCAGACCAGACTCTTAACTGTTTCATCATTTTTTCCCTTCCAGGAAAACCAAAACCTGCTCTCTCACTCTTTGACTCCTTCTGCCTCTCAAACATGTTAAAGTGACTTTCATCAATCATCAATCTTCTTCATAACTTGGCCAAGTGAAATCTGTATTCCTTTGTCTGCAACACAAGCATTCACAATTTGAAACCCTATTTGAGTATTTTCCAATGACGTGAAAAATAAAGAAGAAACCATAGGGGGGGAAAAAAAATTTCAACACCCCTTTAAGAATTTAGAGTTGTAATCCCAAATCAGAGTAAAGTATCACTTTACAAAGTCTTAACATTTTGACTTGTCACAGCTGTTTATAATCCCTCTACGTAGGTGAAAGAGTTCATTAGCTCGGAGCTTCTGGCCCAACTCTACGCTCTGGGAGAATGCTCAGCACTGATGGATGAGTCACCGGAGCAGCAGCGGCATCGGGAGGAAGTGCTCTGCAAACACACTGCCCTGAAGGAGGCGCTCGCTGTCATTGGAGAGATCTCCACCTCTACCTGCTCCACCCCCCTGCCTCCACCTGTAGACTCTTCCTGGATACAGACCTCCAGGTACAGACACGCACACAGATGGACTAGAGTGATGCATAGATGTATGCAGTAATGAAAGCTGTGTTACCTACGGCTGTCATTTACGCACCTCTTCTCCACACAGCCCTAAAAAGCCAATGACTCGTGGCCATGCCCCACCTGCTCCTCGGGTTCCTGCTCACACTGGACGCAATGCTTCCCCGAGTACTGATGGCTTTCAGCAGCTCACAGGCCAATTCCCTCGTGCTCCATCTTCTGTTCCAAGGTAGCTCTGAAACCACAGAATTAGGTCTCGAAAACCTAAGCGGTTATATCATCATGACCTCAGGCCTGTCACTCAAACACTGGCATAACAGTTGGCATATATGCATATACACACTCACATATTCACAATCAGACTTTGCGCCACAGAGGCACAGGGGTACAGGGAGTTGTTATTTGAGCTGGGTGGGGGTCTGCTGGAAAATGTGTTTCTCATATTCTCTTTCCCATCAGCCTCAGCAGACAGGACTTCTCTCTGTGCAGCTTTTTACTGGAGCCAGAGACAACAGGCTGAGCGCTCTGTCAAGTTTTCATCTTTCTCTCTGTCCTTCATCCCCCCTTTCCCTCTTTCTCCAAGCATGCATTTGTTTTATTGCCTTCCCCAGTTTCCCTCATGCAATAGCCGTTATTTTTCCTTTTCCCCCTACTTCTTTTTCTTGTACATTTCTTCACTTCTCCTCTTTCACTGGTTCCTCCCCTGCTTTTGGCCTGTCTCTCCCTTTTTCTTTCTGCCTCATTTCCTCTGTGCTCTCCAATGGTTCTTTAGGTTCTTTCCCGCATACAGTCTGCCTCTTTCCTTTCCTGGCATTTTCCATCCAACATTATGTCTCTTTTCCTTACTGACTCTACCTCTCCTATAGACATACATTGGATGTGAGGTTACTGCTATGAGTCTATTTTTTGTCATACATATTTGTTCTCATCATTGTTAAGTCTGGTGACACTGGAAACACATGTGAAAATAAAATGTGTGGCATTATGGCAAATCCAAAAACATATGGACAATTAAAACTACAAAAAGTATATACATGGAAATTTATGAGCAGGTAAAAATTCTGAATCCTGATTCACACAGCTCTAACTTTTGGATCAGCTCCTTGCAAAGTTGTGCATCTCTCCGATGTTTAAGAGTAATAAGTAACTCACCGCTTTTTTCCTCTCTTCGTCTTTCAGATTCTGCCAAACCCACGCAGTACTCCATGAAACCATGTAATAGTTTAAAAAAAGGTTTTCACATTTTTCATGACACGCTTCTAATCCAGGGTTCAGCAATTAGGTGACAACTTGGGCCAGTTTTTTTCAGAGCTGTTCCTTGGACAGCCAGCACATTTGAATACTTGCAGTAGAGATGTGGGCCTGTGTTTTAAATATTTGCTTTATTTGAAAAGAATTGTATTCATTCAGGAACAAATGGGCATATAAAGCTGGGGAGCTGGAATTACTTTCCATTTGAAGCTTCAGTCGTGACCTGTGTTATAACCCAGAGTAGAACTGTCCGCTTTGTAACGAAACTTAAAAACTATGATAGATTATTAAACTGTGTTAATTTGTCATTTTAGGGACGTACATGGACATTCTGTTCATATTGTTATTTTATATTGAACCATATATAAAAATCTTTCATGTGATCTTCTCTCCAGGAGGCATCCGCCAGCAATCCCAAATGTGAAATAACGGTCCATATGGTTCAGAACTCCATTACCCATCTGCCCCAGTGATCCTTCCAGCTGCAGCTGACTGCTACCCCAGAGACAACCCTGACCTGTGTGATGTGTAATCCAGCTGAAGCACTACGCTGAGCTTCTCTGCGACTCCTCTGGGAGCTGCAGTCTGCAAAATTCACTGAGTCTCGAGTCTGTTTTGTACATATTATCACTGGCTATAAATGCTGGAATGTGCTCGACTGTCTGTTGACTTTACTCTAGTGCCTAAAACGCTGTGTAAATAAAAATACCAGTTATTCTACAATAAGAGGAAATACATGCACTATTTTTTACTGTTTTTGAATAAACAGGTGTCTTTATTTTTTGAACGTGTGTCCTGATTTCTTTTTAATTGAAAAAAACCCCCATTTTTGCACATCAGTTTATGACTTAGTTTTTCTCTACAGCTGTTGTACTTTATTTATTAGTATTCACTTGTGTAGCTAGGTCTTATGAGACCGTATTGGCGTTTTTAGGGGTCTGAGTAAAATAAAGATTGTTCAGTTTCAGTCACTATCACGAGAATTTATCAGAACAATTATTTAAGAATAATTACTATCAAATGCATCTTAAATGGAACTAGCTCCTCTAATTGTAGATTAGAGCTATAGGCTACTATATTTTTTTTTTGGTGAGGGTCCAAGGAGCACAGGCGTTATCCTTCGACTAAACCTATAATTAGTGCCCTTGTGTCTGCTGTCTTATCAGTATCTTATTGATGAATGTTTCATTCTGACATGATGAAGACGTGACCTGACAGCAGCGTTGTGACGCGCCGTAACCAGGACGCACGCTGTCTGCTGCTGGACGTCTGGCTGAGTGAGGAGTAGGCAGGCCGCACAGACGCAGACTGCTCGATTGAACTTTGTGTTAAAGTCGGGCTTCATCTGCCGCTTACACCATGGCGCCACCACCGCAGTCAAAACCAGCCGTAAAGCCCGCCGTCACATTTCATAGCAAGCCGAGGAAAGGAGAGGTGAAGGTACGACACCTAGCGTTCACCCCACACACCCCTCTCACTGCATTCAAGCTCTCTGTTAGCTCCCATGCAAAGTAATGTTCGCGCCATGAATGTCTTGGAAAGCTGCTTCACACACAGTGGCTCCTAAAATAATAGTCCGGTGTGTTTATGTTGCACTGAAAGCCAGAAACGAGAGAAAAAAAATGTGCCGGAGCGTAGTTGGGCTTTTTATGTATTGAAACAAAAACAAAAAAAACCTAAAAATAAACAGGAAATAATTCCAGTCTGCTTCACGTTGAAAGCTGAACAAAAAAAGGGGAGTTTAATTTGAAACCCGGGTAGTCCACTCGCAGTTTAAATCTCGACAGCAGATATCATGGCAGAAAGCTGCTGCAGTGCTGCTCCCTGTGGGTCGGAAACTTGGAGGCAGCATGAAAATCACAACAGGTGTTTCTCATCAGCTCACACCGCAAGACGCCCACTGCGTGACGTCACCGGCTGGCGTTTGGCCACAAGCCACACATGTCGAAGGTTTCAGTCCCTGCAGCGGTTTTCTGCCCTACATAACCCAGGAAACGGAAGGTCCCGGGTTTGTGTGTGTGTGATAAAAGTGTGGGAAAATAACAATAATTTTCATGTTGGAAAATAACAATCATTTTCATAAACGTCAAATTAAATAAAAGCTTGAATTGATGACATTTAAGTGTTGACAAGCAAACTGTCCCTCCCCCTCTGATGATAAAGTTGAGGGTATAAATTAATTATTGTATTACACTTCCACTGTAGTTCAGATGGAAAATAATCCTTAAATAGGTTATTAAATAACTTAATATCACTGATAATTCTCTTTATTGCAAAATCTCTTAAAATCTTAAAATTCTACAACTGATATTTAATTTCAACATAGTTTGCAATGGAATTAAGAGCCCTTGTTCATCAAACCGAGTTACACACACCTGCCCATCCAGACACAGCATCAACATACTATACATAATGGAGTCTCCTACATATTAATTAAAACGTCACTGGTATCAAATTGGTGCATAGCATCAGAGTGTGTGCAGTAATGTAAGACAGCATTGCACATTACTTTTCATACAAATTCTGAGGTCAACAGTTGAAAGATAATAGCAGCTCAAACTTTAAAAACATCTTCGTATTCTCTGGAAGAAAATAAGTCGTCATGGCTGTCCAAACACACGTGGACCAATGATAAAAGTGCTGGCGTGTGTCAGTTTTAACATACAGCATCAACATAATGCTGCAGGCTGTGAGTAAATTGATTCAAGAAGTTAACCATTGGCTTACACCGTGGATGTCAGTTTGGTCAGGAGAACTCAGTACTCTTTTGCAATCTGTCTATTAGTGAAGGAAGCGGCTGAGGTCCTCGTGAATTTCAGCCTCATCCCAAGGTCCCTGGATGTTGTCCTTGTGCCTCTGCAGCCTCACTAGCAACAGGGGACAGAGCAGTGTAACACTCATTAGCGCCAAAGCCAAGAGCACAGCTCCACCTGGTGACTGGAACCCCAGTCCACCTACGCCTACGATGCATACTCCCAAACACACCCCAGCAAACTGGCAAGGAGCGTTCTCCCTCAACCTCTGCAGCAAGCAGGGCCACAGGGCAAACACCAGCAGGGCACAGCTGAGCATGGCAAATGTGTGCAGAGCACCAGGTAACCTGGAGGCTAAACACACAGACGCAAACAGGGCTGCATTTAGGGAGAGGCTGCCTGGGGGTGAGGGCTGAGCATAAGGGAACGACACCAGGTGGGCCAACAGCATCATAGCGGACATGGCATACACTGTGTCCGTACTCACGGACTCTGTTAGTGTCTTTAGAACTGGTGAGAAGCCAAAGGTGAAAGAAAGGAAAATAGTGGCACTCTGTAAATCAGCTAGACGAGTCCGAGGCCCACACCCAGGTTCAACCTGAGACGTCAAGGCTTGGTACAGTCCATACCCCAGCAGGGCACATACAAGGCTGGTCCACAGCAGTGTCTCAGGGGACAGACGGCCCTAAGAGGAAAGCAGACAAGTGGATTAAATATGCATTAAATGAACATACAGAGTGATCTTTACGAGGTCCATGGAGTTTTTCTAGAACTTTACCTGCTCCATGTAGAGCCAGAGGGTGATGAAGATGGCCACACAGGACAGCTGCTGTCCCACAAAGCCTGCTTCTTTGACCACAGACCAGTATCGGTACTGTCGGATGCCCTCATTCCTCCGTAACTCCTCCAGGAACCTCTGGTCCACATAGTTATCAGGGAACGGCTGGCGTTCCCATAGCACCTTCCTCCAGGGCACAGCTGGATCTGGGGCACTGTCTGGCCCCATCACCCTGAACACACACACACACACACACACACACACACACACACACACACACACACACACACACACACACACACACACACACACACACAATGTAATCCGTCTGTAATAAAACATCTAAAACTTAAAATCTTATCAAATGGGGGTCTGTGGTGTATTTAGTGTCAGTTTAGGGGTCCTTGACATGAAGAAGTTTGAGAACCTCTGAACTGAATAATGGATTTGTGTTTAATCAAATCTCCACACAGCAAACAAAGAGCCAAAGAGTATCCCAGCATATAATAATCTGTACACATTAAACGGGGTAAAGGAGGCCTGAGGGGATCCATCAGGAAGCAAAGTATATTTTATCAAGAGTTTGACAGATTATTTATTACATGATGGATCAATTCTCCTAAATACAGATAGCCTCAGTTAGCGTCAAGCTTTCGATGGCTTAAAAGTTAATACGAGACCTGTCATATATGAACCGTGACAAATGAAAGCTGCTCAGTGTTAACTGTGGAGAGATTTGACTGCTGGCTGCTACAATGAAAAAACAGCTAAACATCAGACGTGGCGGATATACGGGTTTATATGACCGTTCACATGTTGACACTGCTGAACGATCATCATAACTGTCATAAAAAAGAGCCTTTAACGTACCTGGGACAGGGTTTAGCTCTCGGCACTTTTGCTACAATCTGATGGTCATATCAGTATCCCGGAAGTAAAGCTCTTTCTCACAGAGCTCACAGCGCCCCCTGTTGTTAGTATAAAATACAGCACCAAGTCAGCTGTCTGTCAGCCACAGTGGTCGAATTAATGCTGTAACATCAATTTTTCTTATCTCCTGATTACTAATGCCTAAAAAAAAAAAATGGCATTTATTACCTTCAAGCTTTGCTTTTGTGACCTGGACCATGATATTTTGAAATGTACCTTTTCAAATGGGTAAACATTTTCATTCACACATCAGAAAAGAAAGTTTTACTAACTATACAATACTGTTATGTTATAAGTAGAGGGGCATTTGAAAACAGCGCTTTATAGTGTGATGCTTTCCTGTTCAATATCTTAAACTTTGGACGGATAGGTACCCATTTTCACATGCAAATTAAGACATTAGACCAATATAGATTTCAATAAAGCATTTTCAGCAGAATCAAAGTCTCCACACTTTTTTGTGTCTTGTGTACACACTTTACTAACTACTTTACAAACTATCAGCGCCTAAAGTCTGGGATCAGACATCCAAACAGGGCACCACCCATGGCTTTATCCCTTCATAACCACACACCCTGCACTGCAACCTTTTATTAATGTTACAGCATCTTCATTATTTCTAAATGCATAATCCATTTGAATAATTTGCCAATTCTCTAGGTTTCTCATGTTTGCTTTTGTCAATTTTAAACCTATATTACAGTTGACTGGGAGGTTTGTATGACACATTTACTCTGAGCAACTTTCCCAGAAGTTTCAGCCAGGGCTGTGTCCCCAAGACTCTGTAGTTCCTAACCCTTCTGATTGGGCCTTAGATGTTCTTAGATGATAAACCAAAAGCTCACAGTTTCTCCATGATTTCATCAAACACAGACATGGTAAGGCATATAAAAATGTGCACTTACCAGTCTTAAAAAAAGAAATCCTGTTCATGAAGCTAGTTTGTTATTGAGAATGTGTTTGTCAGTGGTTAACTCAAGCCCAAGATGTCTTACACTGAAAATATGTATTGAAGCTAGGCCAAAGGGAATGAAAATATTATGAATACACCGTCCTGATGTATGATGCCACGATTCTGAGGACACTGCCCTCCGTGGATAGTCTCTAAGCCTTCACAGATAGTGCCACGAATACTCTATGCCCATAATTGGTTCATTATTCTGCAAACAAGGAAACATAGTTACCCATCTATAGGTTTAGGGAGTTAGACAGTCATAACTTCTGACCTTGGTTGCCAGTGATTTCCACTTTCCCCAAAACACCACAGACAGTTGCCTTCACTGTTTCAAGGAGAGAGAAAGTGTCTCTCTGCCAAGATTTTAGTGCTGTCTTTACTGTGACCTTGAGGCCCATGCTTGACCCTAAATATGGAAAAAGTTTTACAAAAGAGAACTCAAAAGATTTAGAAGTGAGTCATTTTTCAAGACGTACAATTATACTAGCAATCAGCCCCCAAATATAATCTCCCATCATTGTATCCGGTGACTCATATGTCGTTTTTCACTTCATGTGAATGAAAACATGCAAATTCACCAATTTTTCCATTGGAAATAGGTTCATTTAAAAATGTCATTGTTTTGATTACAAAAGCAAAGTTTGAAGGGAATAATAGCCATTTCCTATACTTTTTAAGCATAAGCAATCAGGAAATAACACTTTCTACCCAGGTATAAAAAAACAAGTAAAAATGTGTTTTATAGTGTCACTTCATCTCTCTCTTTGACCAGGTGTCTGTGATAAACATACGCTGCCCCTTCTCTGACATTTTAAGGTCCAGTCCACGGACTAACAGGTAAGCCAACATTTTAAACTTAAATTATTATCACAATGCTGATGGTTTGTGTCACCTTTTGGAGTTATTTATAATGTTGACCATTAAATTTGATCAATATTCTTGTCATAGCTGGTTCCCAGCACATGGATCACAGGCGAGGAGGAATCAGGCAGTTTCAAACACAGGAACCTTGATGGTATATTCTGCCAACACAAATGTTACAATTACACTTGTGAGACAGAATATTTACACTGATTATGACACAGTCACAAACCTTCTAAGAGTCTATTTACTAAGACACTGAGTTTCATTTGTGTTGCTTTGTGCTGATGACTTACATACAGCCTATTTTTTTACTCTTTTTGCAGACAGGATCATGTCTGAACAGAGACTGCTTTTGCAGAAGACCTGGATCATCCACACGTCATCCGATAGGCCAGTAAGTGTCATGAGTGTGATCCTGTGAGGATAATTTCAAAGTGTGGTGTTGATGATGATGATGACAAAGACAAACAATCCTGCCTCCTTTTCCTTCAGTTCTCCTAGGCTGCGTCCCCTGGGCTTAGCAGGTGTCTCTGAATCTGCACTAAAAGAGTGTCTAATCATCAGACCTCTGCACAAACAGATCCAGAAGACCCCAGATAACCCAGCAGCTCTATGATTGAGATGCTGCTGCTGCTTGGGAAAGCTCTGACTTTCCTACAGGTAATCTGCATAACTGTTAAATGTTGTGTAGTGTCTACAATACATATAAACAGTATGAAGGGCAGTCACATAATTCAGGTTTGTGAGCAAATACAGTATTTCTGTTCAATATAAACACAACAGAACACAGAGGTCAGAAAAGGGTATTATTGTTTAATTTATACACATTTACAACTACAACATAATTTGAATAAATATCTTATGTCACATTCCCTCTCCCGCACAGCTCCATCAGGGTGGTAAAAAATATTTTCGAAGACAGTGTGGCTGTAATCAAAATCTTCATCAGTAACACAGAAATACTTTTTACAAATGTGTAGTCTTTAATTTTGTAGAACTTTAAAGAACTTAAAAAGAAATATCACTTCATATTACTAATCCATGACTTGTCTGATATACAGGATCTACACATACAGTACTTAGTCAAACACTGAATACCAGAAGATCAGAGGGGCAGAGAAACTATAAGCACTTAAAAGGCAGAGATTGACCTTTCTTTACATGTATGATACTCCAGTATGATAAACACGCTGTATGGCTAAACTGTATCATTTGTTTACAGCACTTCCAACACAAGGCTTTTTTGTAAGAGCATGAACTCACTATATGATTTTTATCTTACAGCACAGGACAAATTCAAAGCCCTGTCAGAAGATGGCAACATGGCGCTTCCATGAAATAAACAATTATGTCTCTCATGTCTACTCATTTATTTCACCAAGGTGACGTTTTGAGCACCACAGCTCTTCATTAACATGGAGATTTCATCCAGGTTTTAACTGTGGAGCTCAGTAAATCCCAATAAAACACTCTCGGCAACCATAATCACAAGCCGCAGTATCGACTTCATACTACACAAGCAACCTATAAGATACAAATCAGTGATCAGTGCTATTTTTACACACATATCAGGACAGGTTGTGGACCCGTTTCTGGTGGGCCCTAAAGAGCCCAAATCATTAAAATATGTTCTAAGTACATGAAGATAAAACATGTTGTTCTGTGGCATCAGAGGCAGTGCAATGATTAGATGGCAGTTTGTAATGTTGGCCAATAAAATCTCAATATCAGACCAAATATAGATACAAGCATTTTTTTTTTTTTTTAAATACTGATGTAGCCAAGGCAATGAATGGCTCATGCATATTAAGCTGAGCAGTGCTCCAGTGTAGCAGTGGTAATGACCTTCCAGGTGTCAGTAAAGTTAGAAATAGACTTTGTCACCAGAGAGATGAGCAGACTCAACATCTTCACACACTAGTTGGCTGTAAGTAGACACCCGACAGCAGTGAGGTTTCACAGTGGAGAGTAGCAGAGCTGGCTGCCATTTAGGCCACAAGCCCACATGTCATGGCAGAGAAGTAGGACAGTAGTCATTAAGAGATTTGGAGATGGCCAATTTCCATTTCTCCTACTCCACTGTTCCTTGGGTGCCAAGGAATGGCATTAAGGGGAATTTGTGACTGAACATCTATTAACACGAATGTTTATGGCAATGACAGAAATATTTTAAGGCCTCACAAAGTTGCAAATGGCTAGCAGCCAAATACAAAATAACCACTAAGGCATCTCAGTAACACAAAAATCATTTTTTGAGTGTACAACTAATGTGTGGGGAAGACAAGTTGACGGTTGCACTTACCACCTCCGGTTCGGAAGAAATAAATCAAATTCTTCAGACACCAATACAACTTCTTCATTTAGTTCAGCTTAACACTCAAATATAAACATGTCCAAAGTAAAAAAAAAGGACATTTTTGCAATTGGCCACTGGCCTTGTAACCTTAGGTTCTGTTAGAAAAATAGTCACATATTAAGCATGATTGTTATGTCACTTTTTTGTGAAGAATTACAGCAGCTAAAGAGGTCTATAAAAGAATATACAAGATTTAAAGAGAGACAGAGACTTTTTCGAGTAAAGAGACAGGGGTTGACAAGTAGAGGGGCTGACAGTTCTTGTCCCACAGCAGGGCTGTCCAAGAAACTCCAGTGGACTGAAGACTAGAGCAAAAACTGTGGCTAATTTGTTGTTAAGAATGTCAAAATGTCTGTGTGCATATGTATATATGTCATCAAGTAAGGATGAGATCTTTTGAAATCATCCTTAAAGTACTTGTGAACAAGCACATTAGTTTCTCGTTCTGTCGTCCCCATTTGGGATGATGTTATGTACGAATCTTCCTTTTATCATCAAACAGCGAGCGGACTAGGTAGACCTGAACTGTTGATACCAACAGCATAACAATGAGATTGAACACCGACCAAAAGTTCACCCTGTCAAAGTTACTCTCCTGGAGGTTCCTGTCGCGAGCCTCGAATGCTCGCAGCACCGTCTGGATCTTCACACTTTTGCCCAGCCGAGCCTTCACATTGTTGATGGTGTCCTGGAGGAGAGGAGCCAGACAGGTCAGATTGAGTTGATTTGATAATATGATTAATACAAGAACTGTCCAACAACATTGTTTGTCTTGTTCCTGACCCAAAATAAATGCATGAACTGCAAAGCAGAGTGATAGAAATGAGAGTTCTAGGGGCAACTATAATATGTTTTATAATCAAAGCAGCTCAATCTGATGTGTTCCTGTTTCCATGAGAAAACAACATGCTCCACAGCTGGAAGAGACATTTCCTGTTTCTTACTAAGTGGCGCCCATGTAACTTCTGACACAAATAAAGGGGGTTTCTGGTGAAGGGGTGGTGCAAGCTACTGTGATGCAAGCTGAAACAATTGACTGGCCTGAGCCAATAGGTGAGAGTTCATTGTCTATTCTTGTGACACTTTTCCTTGTGACTTAGCCTGTATATGGTTGATTGCATGCTATTTTGTTGGCAGCCAATTGGGTCACTTTGCACCCCCTGTGTCATCCTGTGGACATAGGTGGCACAGTGACAAATATCTCAGTGTCAGTCAGCAGAGGGACAAAGTCTAAAACACACAGAGAGGAAACACAAACACTTTGGAAAAACTTCTCACTGGTGCCATTCATGCCCAAAAGTTCCCACGTTATACAAACTCATTAACAACTCTTGTGCGCATTTCATGTCTAATTTGATATTTTCTAATAAAAATATGATAAAGAGAGATATCTCAAACTAATTACACTCACCATGATGTCTTCTAGCTTCATGTCCAACATGTCTGTTCCGTGGACATACTCCTTCCAGTCATCTGGATCCTCATCTGCATCCATGTTGTCCATGATCAACTCAAAGAAGATGAGCTTCTCTGAGACAGTACTGAAGGAGTTGTCAAAGCAGAACATGTAGTCTCCATCCTCAGTTTCAACGCTGGAGGAAAGCACAGGCAATAAGAGCTTGCACATGTGTCTTTGTCATCCATTTATGTCTCTCAGAAGGTCTACATGACTTACGTGTGCACTCCATCTGACTTGTGATAGTCACTGAACAGTATTTTGCCTGAAGGAGAGGAGATGAAGAAGTCTACATCGAGACCGGCACCATCTAATACCTGTGGGCGGTGGAGGACACACACAAGAAGTATAAGGGACATAGAAAATATTAAAAGACATTAAACCAATACTTCAAGTTTGGGAGGGTTGATATTTTTCCTGGGTGTGTGTGTAGCAGCAATTCATTTCTGTAATACTTTATTTCATACATTGAATGTGAGGAACTCAATTATCCTTTTGAAGGTCTTCCTCATTCTCAGCTGGAATGGAAAATGCTGGGAATCTTGTCCGCCAAAAATAGACACTAAATGCTTGAGATGTCCCCACAAGCTATAACAATTGACAACTGCCTGACTTAAACATTCACTAAGTGCTGTAAACCCTACACAGTGGCATAAAAGGTTCCCACAATATGAAAATCAAGGTGTAAGCTACACAACCTGCTGGTTCTCCTGCCCAACAGTATGCAAATGTGGTTTGTATTAACTTTGCCTTAATATAAATCACAACACACCTAAATACATGAATATTAGCCCAAAACAAAAAAAGGATAATCAACAAGTGTAACTTTATGTCAATATTGGCTCTCATACACAGAGCTAGTTTTGGTTCACCCAGCTAAATTTACAATTTCATACAAGATGATCTGAGTAGTGAGAGTGTTTATTACCTGATATTCTATTTCCAGAGAGGCATCTTTCTTCATAGTCTGGTAGAAACATTCCTTTCGACCGGCGGGTAGAGTGAATGTGAAGTCGCTGTCCAGAGACTGAGAGAAGGACGCCAGCACCATAAACCTCTCCGAAACTAGAGCAACAAACACGGACAGGACACACAGCAACACCCTGGCTGTCTCCATGGTCAAGCTTAAATATAAGCTTCAATGTCAAAAAGAGACAAAACGGTGTTACAGTAGCCCGCTGCTGTATCGGTATGTGAAAGGAGGATAAGCTAGTGATGTTCGCCCAAACTTCACTACTGTTGAAATGTTCAGAGCTTAGGACCCCGCCTGGTTAAAACAACAACTTAAAAAAAAAAAATACAGCAAAATAATGTCACATCAACTCTCTATTTGAATTTCAGCCATTTAAGTAGGTCATTATTTGTTATCATATTCATCTGACGACATTAATAAAAATGACAAGCAAATGGATAGCCACCTTATCGAATTGCATTTTGGGAAATGCAGTTTTTTGTTTCACGATGGGGGTAAACAGGATGAGCAAAATAACGTAGCATTAATAACAAAAGTGTGACTGACCAAGTACAACTAACAACAACAAGTACCGTAACCAAACAGGGTATTTTTTTTTGTTTGTTTAGAAGAGGGGGGTCTGCTAGTATAAATATGGGAATATTAACATAACATCGTATAATCTTATATTTGCACATATGATCTTTGAGCTAGATTAATGATTATTATCATTATTAACTGCACATTGCATATATTGTTTTCTCCTGGTCAATTTTGTATACATTTCATCTAATTTCCCCCGATTTAAAATGTAAACCTGTAGCAGTTTTTCGCATTTAGACTGGATATTTACTTTTTTTTTCACTGTAGATGTCCTTCTTTTTATTATAATTATTTATTTATGTTATTTAGGGCTTCATTTTGTTTATATTTTGACTGTTGTACACCACAACACCAAGGCAAATGTCTTGTGTGTGCAAACCTACTTAGCAATAAGCCTGATTCTGATCTGATCTAATCTTATATGATGTTACTGAGTTTTATTGATAAATACCTCGATAGAATTACACACAAGACTGCCTGGCCCATTAAATTAAACAAAATGAAAAATGATAAAATTTATGACAGAAAAAATGAAATAGCCTATCAATTAAATGAAATAGCCTATGTGAAATATACTAAATACATTTTGCAGGACAAAGCCTTAAGCTTTTTTGCTTTGGAAATATATAAATTAAAAAATATATACATTTGAATACTATGTGAAGGTGTTTTGCTTTGTTATAAAGAAAAAGTACACAGTGTTCACTTTCCCCCCCTATGACTGACACCTCACCTGATTTGAATATGAACATAACTGCCTTTACAAAAACATATGAGTCAACTCATTCATTCAGAGTCATTCATATTGTGAAGAGTCTGATGTTAAAGGGTTGTGTAATAATTTTGAACATTGCATGCTTTGATGATTTGCTTATCAAAAAATTAGGTGACGCGTCGCGCTCCACAGGATCCAGATCAGCCCCGGTCCAGTGGGCGGTGACTTTGTCTATCACGGCGTTGATAGGTCTCTTCTGATTGGTCGATAAATCTACATCTCTGTTTTGATTGGTCGTCCGTGGAGCAGGGGTTGAACATACCGAGAGCCAGCTACCCGTCAACAGCAGTAGCAACAAGAGCTGGAAAAAGAGGCGGACAACTGGACCGCACAATGATAATTAGCACACCTCCAGTGTGGGATTTAGCCACAGAAGACAGTTGTTAGTGAACTTGTAACTAACAGGCCTCAGCCGACTCAAAAAAACTTGTCTTCGGTGTATTGTGAAGCCGTGAGAGATCAGAAAAAACCCCAAAGAGCGAGGATGTTGGTCCCCGCGGGAAGATAATGAAGACGCTGCGCGTTTTGTTGGTGTGCCTCATTGTAGCTCTCCTGTGCTGGTAAGCTCACTTCAACATTTCTATCTCCATATTCATGAAGTGTCAGTCAAATGACAACTATTACTAAAGGTGAACTACGTTTCCTGATGATCTTTCCATCCGTCGCGTTCTTCTGCTTGATGTGTTTTGCCGCATAATATCCGTCAGTCATCATTGTTCACTGACATGAATTATCTGCTACACAGCTAACACCATCAGCTAACTACTTAGTTACAGCGTGTGGTGGGATGTTTTGTTGGCCTGTCATTCAGAAGAAGAGCTTTATGAAGGAACATGGCGAAACTGGTTGACAAAGTTTGTTTTTTAAATGGTTTTTAATCGGTTGGTCGGTGAGCTAGCCAGCTGTTGAATGGCAGCATTGCTAGCTAACCTAAGCTGGTGAAGTTGTGATGATAAAGACCACATTATTTGTCTGTTAATGTTAATGTTGTTAAAAAAATATAAAAAAAACTGAGACTGACAAGATAATACGGCCATAATACTTTTCTCTCTGTGTAACGTAGGGGTTCAACTAACTATTATTGTATTGTGATTTAATCAAATTATCTCTATCTACAATGCAAAAGTCTCCCGTTGCAAAACACTGAGGAATTACAGTCAATATAAAGATAGGAACACAATGTAAAATGATTAATTAAGCATTATTATTCTTGTACAGATTTAACACTTATATGATATTACTTTCAGCATGTCAGTGAGTTTCAATATTGGAAATAGTGGATGTAGTTCTGCTCAAAATGCACACAGAGGTGACATCTGGTAGATCAATACAACTCATGACTAATCTCAGTGGCACAGGTAGCAACATGCAGGGTTTGTGAAATGGGATTAACAAACCAGCTCACATGCCACTTTTATCTAGATTGGTGACTCAGGAGCAGCTACTATCCAGGTTGTGGCCTGATGATGGTACACTTCTGTCCCCACCGCCATGGTCATTTGTATGTGATAGCCATTCACTGTCATGTTACAGAAATATCTAAAGGGTAGATGGCTGTGTTCCTCAGGAGTCCATATAATCATAATGGAACCAGTAATTGTTTATAGGGATCGTGTACAGTGTTAAACTTATAATTGTTACTATTTGATGTACTGTACCAGAGTTAGCTTATAGCTAATTTTCATCTGCAGTTTCTTCAGTAGGTCAATCTTAAAACGTATAACAGCACAACAAAAAAAACAGGACACATACAAAATACAAAGCTACACACTATAGCTACAATAAACACATACAATGTAGAGTCAGTGGTTGGATTATGAGTTGAAGAAAGTAACAAAGCTAAAATGTGTACATCTTAAAAAAACTGAGCTGGTTTCAATTACATTATACTCTTAATTCAGGTGTGTTTCTACTTATGTCATTTCGATGTTTCCAGGAAATGATAACATAATAATACCAATACAGAGCCATTGGTGGTTCTCCAGTGGTAACACAGTGCAAAATTATCATATCCATTTCATTCATACTTCTTGGTCATTAAAGTCTAAAGCCAGTACTGTTTTTAAATTCTCTGTTTCTCTGTTGTCCTCATAGCATTGGAAATTGATTTTAAAGCCCATTGATCATGACAAGGATTAGCATTGCGTAATGTCTTCATTAATGAGTATAACTTTATCAAGCACAGGATTTAATATACTTTCTCCATAGTTTCCATGTTTTCCAAAAGAGATGCACAGATTGGCATAAAATAAGTAAAAAAAATAAAATAAAGATTTGGTTGTTCAAAAGGGGAAAAAATGTCTAGCTTGCTGGTTGCTGAATTACAAACTGTATCAGACTATGATAAAGCCTCCTCTCAGTTTCAGTCTCAGTTTATTTGTAACCCTTGTACTTTTTTTCTGAAGAAAAAGAGATTAGATTATTTTAAAAGGCTTCATTTCTTGATAAGATTTATTCTACCATTGACTGAAAGAGCAACATATTCATACGTCTACAAGAATATTGAATTATTATAAATGAAATCAATGGATGAGAGAGCCTTCAGTCCCTGGTAACAACTAGAGAGGATTACAGTCTTGCGTGTCAGGTGTTTGCATAAAACGTTGATGCACTTTTTCCACTTTCCCACAAACAAACTAATGACCATGCAACAACACGCACAAGCTTCATTACTAATGCGAGCCCTTTTTAGCGTGTTGCCGTTGGCTTCTCACTCCTCTGTGCCAACTCTCACACATCGCAGTGGGAACAGAGAGATGGGGAATGCAGTCCTCGCAGTAATCCTAAGGTTTCCAAGGCAGCAGTGATTTTTTAGGCAAGGAAAGTCTGTAGTCTGAAGTCTCTGTATCAGGAGATTTGTGGCAAAGGACTGCAGGGGGGGGCATCATTCTGTAATCGGGGCCTCACCTGCTGTTTTCAATAACCTTGTGCTGGTTGAAATGGTCACGGCCAATGTTGATTCTTCTGATTCAGCTTTTATTTGTTTCTCTGTGTAAAAAGTCCCCAGTATATTACCATGAGACTGCTGTAAGCTGGTCGGCAGTCAGCTGGAGATCTTTATGCTGCAGTGCTCAAAGAAGCACAGCAGACTGTATTCAGTATGTGTCACTCACACACAGTCAGCAACAGGGGTCTTACTGTGCGTTCAGTATGCTAGCGCAGACTGTTGACATCAGCATCTCTAGGGAACCTGTGCGCATGTGTGCTTGAGTGTTTTGTGTGAGGGTGCAGATTTCCAGCCAGGTTGATCGTCAGTAATAATAGCTCGCCGCAGACATACACAGTATTTTAGATTTGAACTGTTTTGGTTCGTCGTTAGCTGACTGTAATGTGTCAGCAACCCTCTCACATCGCATCCCTCTGTTAATTACACATGCTGTAAAACTACCCAGGAGACAAGTACACAATTGGATATTGTTTTATTGCTTTTCTACAGGAGCACGCTCAAGGGAAACGGCTGTGCGTCTTGTCCTCATCAGATTCTATCCCTGTATCATCGGCTTATTAGTTTCACAGCCATTTGAAGATTATTGTTATTGTGTAATGCGATTAGCACTCATGAGATATCTCTGCAGCCAACTGACCACCTCGGGATCTTGTATTATATTCTAATAGACTGCAGACTGTTTTTAATAAGCCACATTACAATTCTCAGAGCATGTGCAGGTAAAATGAAGTTGCGCACATGCTGCTGCTGACTTGCTCGACTGTTGTATAGTTTGATTAGTCTTTTATGAATTTAAATGAACTTGGCACCGTGTAGATATCTTAAGGGTACTGTGGTGTGTTTTTATTCAGATTATAAGACTTAAAACTTTATGCTGAATGTGAACCAATCCTGTAAGAGAACACTGCAGCGTTTTGCTGGTCCAACCTGTTTCCTTTCTGAGATCCTCTATAGAATGAGATCTATATATGGGCTTTGAGTCACTCCCTGCCGCCATATCATGTTTTCATAGCTTGAGGTCTTGAGCAATCCTGCTTGCAAATTTAAACACAAACTCACAATCACTTAACAGGCTTAATGGAGTTTATTATATACAGAATCAGGTAAATTCCAGTTTGTAGCTCATGAATCCAATGACACACTCTGCTGTGAGTCCCCTCCCGGGTGTTGGTTTGACGTAAACAAAGGCTCAAAATATTTCTTGACAGTGAGAGTTCCTTTTTCTCAACTGTGTCCTCTGTAACCTTCTCATAGGACATGTGAGCGCCGCACAGTGAAGGAAAGCAGTAAATCGGTAGAGGACCCTCTCGTTAAAGGAACTATGTTTTCTGCCACATCGTAAGAGTTCCCTTTTTTAGGGGCAGTTGTTGCATAAGAGGATCTTTCTTGCGTCGCCTGTGTTTATCAGTGGCCAGGGAGCCTATTATCACTCACAATACTGCTTGTATTTCTCACCATCACCTGTACTGGCCACAGAGAGCGAATAATGGAGAAACACAGAATGCTCTGTGTTTGTCTTTGGCTGCTCCAGCCATGAAAGGGGGATGGGGGTTTGAAACTTGAAGATAACAAAGCTGGCCATAGCGCCCCTTCCCCCAAGGTCATCACTTCCCAGCTATTCCTTTCAGTCCGGCGGTCTTTTATGGTCCTGTTACACCTTCCGGCTGCTGTGATTTACAGCATGTGTGTCCATACACGTGTATTTTATTTTATTTTTTCCTCTCCTTTAAACTCGTGCATCATTGGCAGGCTCCTTTTTTCTGTCAGTGCTCGGTTGTCGTCCCACCGAATGTCCGAGCATTGCGAGCGCAGATGAATCAAAGAGTAAAGGATCAACTGAAATGTGGAAGTGTGTGTGTTTGGTATTCACCTCGTATGTGGCACATTTCAGCAGTTTTAACGGCACGTTTCCACATTTTGACTTTATGTTGAGTCGCAGTCTGATGTGATCAGTGAATTGGTCTAACTCAACTTGGAGAACTTGAAACACATTGCTCAGTCATGTATAATCGATGCAGTCTGTTACGAAGTCAAGAGCTGCAACAGTGAGTCATTTGTCAGAAGAATAATCTGCAATCATTTTGATAAGTGATTGATTGATTAGTCATTTATTAAGCAGATTGAAGCAATCAAACATTTTGGGGTTTTGGACAAAGAAGTAACCCGGGCTCTGGGAACTTGCATTGTTCACTATTGTGTGACATGTTAACTAATGACTAATTGATTAAAAAAAAGAATCATTAGATGAATAAATAATAAACATTCTTTGGCTGCAGCCCTAAAACATCATCTGAAAGACATCATTATCAATCTAGAGTGAGCTGCAGATGTTTGAACCCTCATGCTAAACATGCATAGGTCTACATACTTTGCTGTCACGTTGTGCAAGACATGTGCATGTGGGCACATACATGCACAGATAAGATATGCATGTTCTGAGACATGTGTCCGAATATACCTGCTTTGACCCAGTGCAACTGTGTAAACACACTGGGGGTGATAGTGAGGGTCTGGTTTTCTTAACGAAATATCTGAGCAAAGGTACAGTTCAGTATACCTCTGTGTTATATCTAAGTTGCTCTATATCTAAAGCATTGATTAACTCATAGAGAATGTAATCCAATACGTCCAAAGCAAAACAAAGAAAGTCATGAGGTTATTTGTCAAAGCAAACATGACATTTGACCCATGTGTTAAAAAAAAAAAGGCAGAATCATCCTCTTCAGGCTCAGGCTTCTTGTTTTGGGCCATAGTTGTTGTCTTTTCTTCCCATTCCTTGCCAAGTCTCACTGGTGTTTAAAGTAGCACATCTCCCATCAACACAGAAAGCCTCATGCATTGTTTAAACACGGGGCAATTTTCTAACCCTGCTGAGCCAATCAATCATTTGACAAGAGTCACTTTGGCTTTTCAAATTGAAAAAAACATTTACTGAATTTGTAATGAGGTAACCATTGATTGATTCTATATTTATTATTTTTGACCAATCTTAAGAAAAATTACATCTCTAACTACGAGTTTAATTTGACCAGTGGTCGGCAGCTTGTTAAATCAAATCCTCTAAGACTTCTTTCATTTGCCCGCCTCAGTTGTGTCCAATCAGCTGACAGTAGTTGCATTATACCTTGTGAATCCCTCACTTGAAATTTAGCTATAAAACGTTTCTCTACTGGATACCGCTGCCTCTGTTTTCAGAGACTAAAGGCTCAGTAACTGAGTAACCAAGAGTTCATCTTTCTGTTGCTGTTATTGTCGTAGCGGGCCAAGGTCTAGCACTGCAGGCTGACAGCTTTAGTTTTATCTGGGGAGACAGAGCTGAACTGGCACTCCAGAGCTCACTATTGTTCCTGCCCACTGGCCATGGAGACCACTGAGCTCACTGAGCTCTCCACCCTACCGGCCCTGCTGGCTCCATGCTGCACGGCTGTCCGGATGTTAACCTCGTTACAAACGTGTCCTATGTGAGGTCATCAGAGTGAGACAACACCTGAGGTTGAGCCAGTGTCTGAGGCGAGGGCGCCGTTTTTAAACAATCTCAAAATCAAACTGCAATTTAAAAAAAACAAAACAAAACCCGGTTAATGATAATGAAAGGATGATGCTAGTGGTGAGTTCAGCCGTTATACAATCATGCTATTTAGGATGCTGTTTGTTTTCACTTCTCACAACTGTGGTGAACAGGAAGTGATCATTGATTGATAGAGGAGTAAAATCCCTGCTTCATGAATCCTCTTTGTCTGTGTTTACCTGAACGTAGCTGTTCTCTCTTTATCGGTAAGTCAGTGTCACATGTGGCTGGTACTTTCAGACAACAGGACAGTGAGTAATGAACCAGAGAAGTAGTTTGATAACATGATATTTGAGTGAAGTTTGAATGAAAGTTATGACTAAAGAATGTGTCTGGTTTTATCTCTGAGGGAAAATAACAACAAAAAAAATCATGATAAAATGTCTAAAAGTCTCTTGATACCATTCTTCACCTCGGAAAAGAAAAACAAAATGTTCAGTTTCCATTGTGTCTCTCACTTCCTTTATTCAGCAAAAAATTCAATAGGCTCATTTGAAGCATGATCTCCTAACTAAAATAATAGCAGCTCCATTTGAAACACAACTTCATCTCCACAATGCATATGTTTGTTCTGTGAATTTTGTGACAATAACTGGCTTTAAATCATTAAAGAGGAGCATGATATGAACTGTTTAAAAGCGAATGCTTGTCTGCAGTGAACTCCGTAATAGCAAGATTCAGTTACGATGCTTTATTTTCTAGCAGCAGGAACTTCTTTGCGGGATCCTGTAACTCACATAATACATTTCTGAGAATAGGTTGGCAGTGAGTGAAAGATGAATGCAGGTCAATAGCTGGAGGCTTTGTCAGTGGTTAGGAATAAGAGTTTACTGTGTGAATAGTATTATAGGGGTGGAGATTGTTAGGTCTTAAAGGTGGAGGCAGGCGTCACACCTCTAAAGCAGTTTTATTACATGTGTGAGAAGAGGGTTTGGCAAAGGGAGTCGAGCTGAGTGATTGACTGTTTGACAGCTGAGCTTTTTGTTTGAACATATTTATTTACCCTTCTTGTCAATGTGCAGTGAACAGTGTCAGTGGCTTTTAAATGCATTAGGAAACAATTGAAGTTATTCACATTTTCCGCCCTCATTTTATTTTAATGTATTAAAATGTTTGTGATTGGATTAAATACTGTATATGCTCAGTTCTTGATAGTTCATTACATCATGATCAGTGGTTTCTTTGTGTTTTCCTGCTCTCTTAGAGAAAGGCACTATTTTCCCCCTCGTGAAATGCTCTGGTTTCTTCTCTTCCCCTCCCCCTTTCTCACTCCTCTGCTCCTTACTGTTTACCTTTTCCAGCTACCAACTGACTCTCATGCTTGTGTGTGTCTCACTCTTTTTACTTGTTAGGTTGTTGAGTCTCGCATGCAGAAAGTGCGTGTCTTTTTAAATGTCTGGGTGAGGTCGACGTATAGAGAGAGGCCACAGCTGACACACACGGCTACTAAAGAACATTGTGTACTAACGCTAATAAGGGCTTGTATTGCAGAAGCTCGCAAATAAAGAGATAACAATGCTATCAAACCTACTTTTCTCAATTCGCCTTCTGAAAGCGAGATCACATTATCTTATTTAATGGGCTAAAATAATTAGGTTTGTTGTGGACATCAAGATCAAACAGGGAAATATACAGCAGGCTCATTGGTTCAGCTGATGTAGGTACAGTGGGTGTAACTTGTTGTTCAAAACCAAAATATCACAGCAGTATTCATGTCAGTTTCCTCAGTTTTATGTTTTAAACGTGGTGTTTTCTTGCTAGTCAGGAAACCTCTGTTTGCATTGGAGTATGTATACTAGTTAGGACCCCTGTGTTTACATAGGAGCACGTATAGTAAATGTAAATGTTTCACCACGTTGCAGCACATGGGTACATTATGTACCTAGGTGAATGTTTGATGAGATTTTGTTCCCCTGCTGTGCCTGCTGATGCATACATACTGACTGAGAATGTGCATGCATTGTTATATCCACGCCCACCCATGCTAACCCGCACTGACAAAGTGGCTTTTCCTATCAAATTACATTATATCACATGACTGCGTCCTTCAGTCCCATTCTCTGCGCCATTGTACTCCACCGATGTTCCTGATGTCGCGTTCCCAAGCCTCTTTGATCCCTGTCTGACTGGGACTAGTGCGAGGCATCCCATCATCACAGCTTAACTGTTACCACTGTACTGTGACTGTGGGTGTTTTTGTGCGGCTTGGTATCAGAGATGTGTGTTACATTTCACTCCCAATAAATGTGGTGTTATGCAGGCATTTCACACATTGAAGAAACATTCCCTTACTCATCTCAGAGGATATAATTACATTATTTTATACCCAGTATCTTAAATAAATGTCAAATACAAGCTTGACATAGGTTCATATGTAAATTATCCATGGTAAAAATGTGTTTGCTCTTGCAACCTGATATCTATTAAATTTAATTTGACTAAAGCATTTTAATTTTCATATGTATTGTTCTGTTATGTGTATTTCACTGTCTAATAAGTCTTCATTCAGCAAATAGGGAAGCTGTGTTCAAAGCCAGCCGCTCTGAAAACTCAAAGCCATGCCCAAACCACCAGCACCCAGTCCGATGATTTATTATGACTCATTTTTAAAGGATTAATTGTTCATTTTACCAGTTTGTCATATATTTTGTTCAGTGGAGCTTTTTCTTTCAGTGGAGCGGCAAGGGCGTGATATTCAAATGCGAGTCCTCATTATAGAGTTAAATTAAATACATTACACTCCTTACTTGGTTTGATACTCATTATGATGCAAAAATTCCTCATGCTGACATTTTTTTATTTTATTTTTTTCATTTTACACACTTGCCACTTTACATGTGAAATTTGTTCATTTAAGTCATCTTCCCATTTGCAGTGTATCAAAGTGCCTCAATAATAACTATTTGTACTGAGGTTTAATGAGCAGCTATTTAGGATGGGGGGGGGGGAATTGGGACGTTGGTTGTTAAGTCTGGGACAGCTGAAAGTAGAATTCGGGACAGTTGTGGGACACTGAGGAAAAAAAAGTTAATTTCAAGCCATGATCAGAGCAGAGAGGGAGAGACAGCAGAGAGTAAATGACCTCCTAAACTGGTTCCAAATTCTTACTGACTGTGCAACAACATGGTTAGTCATATAATAAGAAACGAGTGGGAGTTCAGAGCACAATAGAGCTGGTAAGAAGATGAGCACACAGAATGCAGGATTTGCCATTTACAGATATCAGAGTTGTCTGTCACTCATACAGTTAGTTATAAAAATGTGAAAAATGTGGGGGTGCCATTACCACCCTGGAGATGAGGCCTCTGCAATATTTCCATATACCTTTCTGTTTTTGTTCCAGATAAAGGTTGATAAAAGTTTATCTATGGAGCTAAAGAAGAATTTGGTCAGAAATATAGGATGACTTTGAAACGCATAAAAGAGCCTCTGAAATTCATCCATCTGGATGGTGTCGATCCTTTCACTCAGAGAAAGAGGCAGCAAATCACATCCTTTAATGTCCCATTGCAGACAGGCTATCAAGGGTTGAAAGTTAGCTTTGTAGAGGTCTTTATAATTCTGTGTAATCCAGATTCATAGATATTTTAATTGCAGGAATAGTACGATGAAAGCAGGAATTAATTTTAAGTGGTCAGTGTGCTTTAGACCTTGTTAATCACTTATTTCAAGTATGCACTGATTGGCGGTCCTCTGATGTAAGCCATGCCTAGACTTTAAAATAAGATTGTCTGCTTGGCGCGTCCAACGGAAATCAAACAATATTTTAAGTGTCAGACGTTGGGAGTATGTCATCTGAGGGTAAATGGCTGTAAATTATAACTTCAAAATATCATCTGTCAACTTCTTGTTGCTTGTCTTAGGTTTCTTTTGCATTGCGCAATAAGAGATAACCTGCCCCCTTAAGTATGTCTCCAGGCTATTGAGGACAATATTCCTGGTTATGGATGACAACAACATTTCAGATTTAATGAAATTTGCAAAAGTTTCTTCTGAAATAAGCAAAGGGGTAAGTCTCCATTTGTCGTAAAGGGGTTCTGCACCTGGATGGCGTATCCCCATAGTCATGTCATCATCAGAGAAGACTATGGACTGATATTCACAAACGGTTACCATTGGATGTTTTTTGTCAATAAAGAAATGATCTATCCATGAGAACATCTTATGGGTCGGGGGAGAAAAGGAATAGCCCCTAATGTAGGGTTGCAGAAATACCCCAAGTAAGGGGGCATAAAGGTTTGCTAAAATAACAGGAAATCCATACAGTCAACTAACTTCAGTAACATACCACCCCATGGAGTCACTTCCCACTGATTACAATCGCTCCCGTCCTGTCCATCCACGTCTCATTCTGAATTAGTCAGCAGTACGGAGAGGAGTCTCCTGGAAGAATGCAACATCAGCCTTGAGATGATTAAGATATGTGAGCACTCTTCTACATCTCACAGGATGATTTAAAGACTTCACTTTCCAGCTTCCAGAGTTAAATTATTTGTGCCGGCCATTAGAAATCGATGCTGTGTTTATATTTGCAGAGCTTGGTCGCCATTTAAGTAAGGTATACATTTCGAACTTGCTCCAGGGTATCTTGCATATGTTAGAAAAATTATATGAACATTACATTTTCAAAAATGAAATGAGCAATGAAATAATAAAAAAAAAGTTAGGTGGGAGCTGGGCCATTGCAAGTTTTTAGCAGCAGTCTCTCTTCCACCTGGTGACTTGGGATATTTGTTGCCACAGGAGGTTTCCACATAGAGGCATGTCTGTCTATTCACTCTACATCCTAGAGAAAGGTTCCTGTGTACATTATGGATTTATGTGCGTCACAGAGCTGGAATAGTCAAAGAGGGATTATTATAGATCAGAAAGACAAACAACTTGACAAATGACTCTAGTGTTGATCATAAAAGGTATGTGACCTTTCATTATGTAAAAAGATTTTAAGTGCTTTATCAAATTAAACTTATCTGACATTGATAAGAAACAGAATGCTGTGTCATTGTGGTAGGAACTACTGGGCCTGCGTAGTATGATCATTAGCATATTAGTTATTTAACAAAAATAAAAACCCACCAATCAGGTTCTCTTTCAACAGCAGTATGACGCCATAGCTATTAAATTGTATAAACAGAGCTTCATAAGCCAAGCGGATATAATAAACCACAGAATTGCTTAAATTTAGTGATGCTCCGATCGATCGGCCGCAGATCGTTATCGGCCGATATTGATCCTAAACAGGTTGATCGGTGTGCTCTCAAAGTGCAGATCAGAAAAGCCGATCGCAAACATATATATATTTATTTATTTTTTACCGGAGACATTCTGCGCGTGACGTATATTATATGAGACTGTTTTGTTTCCCGCATTCCAGGGCGTGACGTAATTAACCTGCGACTGTTTATCCGCTCTCATGAATGAGGCTGGCACAGGCAGCATGAGTTCTCCGGTCTGGAATTTTTTCACAGTTTCCGAAAAAGATGTAATACTCGCTGTTTGCAAGATATGCGACGCCGAAATACCAAGAGGTGGTCAACAACAACGACAATTTAATACAACTAACCTCATCCAACATTTGAGAATGGTTTTACCACTTTAAGTGGTGCACAAGGCTACATTGTAAATACAGGACATTGAGGATTATTATTATTATTCTCCCATCTATTCTGTGATCGGTGATCGGTATCGGTATCGGCAGATATATGATTCCTGTGATCGGTGATCGGATCGGCCCCCAAAAATGCTGATCGGAGTATCCCTACTTGAATTTAGTCTGGAAATTCAATTGAAGTTACATAAATGTTAAGCTTTTTTTGTGTTACCTAATCATATGAGTCACATACCATATATGATTTAACATACAGTGGTAGTGTTATTTTTAGCATATGTATGTATGATTGTTAACCGTTTCCTGCAGTGTTGACACAGTTTTTTATAGATGAAGCCATGTTGGGCACAGACAGACGAAATAAGTTTAAATCCAGTCGGTGTCTTTGAAGAAGCTCGTTGCTATTTCTAACTCAAAAGTTTGTTCATGTTTCCACACTTTAGTTTGTCCTGTCACTCCCCACCTGCTGGGATCTCCGAACAGGTCCGAACAGCTCCGCAGCTCTAGACAACATTGATTGATCGTTGATAAAATGTTTTCCTCCTGCTCTGATGATCTCGATAAGTATAGACCCAGATTTGTGTGCCAGGAACAGGGCTGGGCTGTAATTCTTTGAAAGGGGGCAGAATGCATGGTATGCCTCGACTCAACTCAACGTTAAAGCTTTTAGGGAAATGGGCTTACCCCTCCTCCAACCCCATCCACCACTCAAGTCTTTCTGCTCCATCTCCGTGTTTTTGAGGTATTGATTTGTTTGCTTGTATAGCGAACAACCAGAGGCCATACAATCACACCTAATTACAGTAAGGATGCACTGACAACTTGAGCATTAATAATAAGTGGGGTTCGCCACTTAGCCAATATTGATCTCATCTGCCTCGTCCAAAATAAAATAGTTTACTGGAATGAGAAAGTCGTCAGATGTGCAACAATTATGAGCCTAATGTGCAGCAGTCAGCAGAATATCTGACAGTGACGGTTCATTCTTGAATCTGTGATTTGAGCTGTTTAATTTGTAGGCATAAGTCAGAGCTTTGGCCGCTGCAAAGAAAATCTTGTCCTGCTCCAAACTCAAGGCTTTGCAAGTTTACATGGAAAGAGGAGTGCAGGATAAACACACGATTTCACCATGAGTCCAATAATTTTTACAGAGGAACTACTGGGAGGCAGGGGGGAATTAATCACTGAGGAGCTGCTCTTTGTTAACTTTTCTTTCAATAAAAATAAATAGCAAAAGACCTTCTAACTAGTCAGTAGCCAGGATTTTGGGTGCCTCAGCTGAATTTTCACTGAGTATTTGGTTAACAAATGTGCCCTTGGTGAGGAGGCTGCAAGCAGGGTCTGCTTCAAGACTGTGTTTGAGAGCTGGAGAGACGTTAACCAGTCATCTACTATATCCTGACTGCCCCGAGGATGCACTAGAGGACCGGATTATGGAGGGATCAGCAGGCTTTAGAACAAACTGCTCCTCTACATTATTCCATGCTTTTAATGTGCAGGAAAAATCAGAACGCCCACAGCAACCTGCGCACAAAAACATGCTCGGCCCTTTTACGTTGGGTTTTTAAAATGTGCCCTCCCCCCCCTTTCCTCTCAGCAGTGACAGCATGTTTTCGTCTGCCTGGCAGATGCGCTGGCCTACTTTCTACTGGCGAGCCCTGGCATGTCTCCCTGCCCCACAATCCACCTCGGCCCACGTGGATCCTGGATTCACTCTCCTCAGCTCTTTTTCTCCTTATGTCTGTATGCCTATATGGCTGAGTTTCTCTCTGTCAGCTATGTAGAGGTAAAGCACAAGAGCGCGTTGGTCGAATATGTGTCCTCAGCCTGTTCGAGCGTTTTGTTCTCAAAGACGTGGCTCTGGAAGAAAACAGCTGGATTTGTTTATTGGGGGGGTCTATTTATAATGTTTGCTCTCTCCAAGCATACTGTATGATTAGGCCTTGGTAAGCTGACACTTCAGTTTAAAAGGAAACCATAACTCAATGTTTCATCATGTTCTCCATCTGCCTTTCTCGCCTAAGTTAACTAATCTCCCCCGCACCACACGCTGTATATCAAGAATCATCCGAATTTCTACGGAAAACATCACAAGACTCTTTCCCGCCTCGGGACATACGGAGAGGACTGACCCACTGACCCATGTGGGATTTACTTTCCTGTTAAATTTGTAATCACGACCATAATAACAGAGATAGTCTTCAGCCTGTTATCAACCAATTAGTCTTATTTAGAGCAATGACATAGTCATGCCTCCTCTTCTTTTCTCTTTTATTTATCTCCCTCCCTTCATGTTTGGTCACAGCAGTTGACACAGTTTAAGTTTTTTCTTTTAAGACAATTAGGATAATAAGGACTTGGTGAACATCATGTGCTGTTGGATACTCAAAGGCTGTGTGTGTGTGTGTGTGTTTGTGTGTGTAATCAAGCTGTCCTGAGATCTAGGCCAGGGGAGGGGAAAAGCAGCATTTAATCTGTCCTGGTCCAGGTAGCGTACTTGTCGGTGTTGCAGTGTCACGCTCTGACTAAGAGCAGAGATTGTAAAAGGAATCATCAAACGGCTCACAAGGAGGACCCCAGGCTACGAGACGTGACACACAAGCATACATGCACGTACAAGTTTGCATGTTTCCCTGCTCAATACCTCTGCATACTTTGAGTCACCGAGCAAACATCCTGCCTCAGAGGGGATCAGAGCCCAGTTGGCATGCCGTGCAGCTGGTCATAATATTTGACTCGCTGCTAGCAGATGAGCCTCTCTTCGGCCTGCTGTCTCTGCAGCTTTGTCTGGTCTGTGTCAGTTGGTACAGTACGAGACTGCTGTTGATTTGGTGGCGTTATACCATGTCCCCCCTGATTCTGAATGGTCCCAAAGACAACAGGAAATATGGGGGGGGGGGGGTTTAGCTGCTCGGAACAGCAGGGCCAATGCAGCCAGCGTGTCTGTGCTTTTATTTTCTTTATTACTTTATATTTTTTCTCGCTTTTAATCTATTAAAGGCTTTATCATGGCATCAAAATAGAGAATTGTCTGCGGCTAACTGCGCACTCATGTTTCAGTAAGGGGTGGAAAACATGCTGATAATATCTGCTTCAGCAGCCATAGTAAAATCCCACAATGACTGAGCCATTTGTATCCATTAGAAGTGAATGTAAAAGACGGAAACACATCTTGTAAATCCCCAGGTACTTCTGAAGTGGGACAGGAAGTGGGTATAGAGGGAGAATGAGGAAGAGTGTATTTTCAGGCTGCTGACTCATTAGTCTTGCCTCGGGCTCTTCCTTCATTAGCTCAGCTTTGACCAACTACTGGCGTGCAGCGTTCATGGCTCACTTAAACACTCCATTTCTTGTGGTCTCTGTGTATCTATCCATTTGTGGGTCATAACTTCCCCCTCTCCCTTGTTGCATAACCAATTGAATTAAAAAGTAGGTCACAACCCACCCCTAAAGAAGGTCCTCTCAAAGCAGCTCCCTCCTCTCCCTTTTTCTCTCTCTCATGCACTCTCTTTTTTTTTCATCTTTGAAGGAATGTCAACACTCAGGTCTTTCCATTCATTCACAGAGATGACGTTGAGCGGGGGCGGTGGGCTTCTTAGCCACTTGTGTTACAGCATGGTTTAACATTTAGCCCAGTAAGCGCAGAGTATTTTTGCTCCTGAATGCCCCACATATTTTAATCTCTGTATTTGCATTTATATTATTTGAATAGCGATCAGTGACTTGGCAGGTTTCATTCAAACATTGTGTCAGTGAGTCACATTGAAGAAGTAGGTCGGGTCGCATGCATCGTCACAAATGTGTGCGCAGGTTTGTTTACTGTGTGACACATTCACATAAACCTGCTCCGTGATGTGTTTGTTATGCAGGTGTGTTTACATAAGCATTCTCTTATCACAGTGACTGATGGTATTTTAAATATGGGGAAACCTAAGCAAAGTTAGGGATTATAAACACCTCATTATTGACATCAATAATGAGACAGTAAAGTCACATTTAAGATGGGCTAACACCTGTATTTTGTGAGTTATATGTGTAGTAAAGTGACAGTAAAACAAAGTCTTACAGCTTGCTTTCTAAAATAGACTCTGAAACTACTGTTGATTGTGAAACTAGATGGTGAAACTGTCAAGGTTTCTGTTAGAGATCACGCAGGAACTTGACTTGACTTGAGATCTTGAAATAAAAAAAAGCATATCACCAATATCACACATATCACACCACAACCAGACTTTAGAAAAAATGTGTTAAGCAGCTCTGAGGCTTTGTTGAGATGCCAGCACTGATAATCTGAAGGCTTTGGGTAAACACATCATGCTCCAAGGCAACCACTGAAAATGCTTTCCTGTAAAACACCTAACACAATGGTCAAAAAGGTTTTAATTCGGGCGTGTGGGACCGTATGGAGAAAAAAAACTAACAATTGATCTCTGAATTATCAAGTAACAAAAAAAGTAGGTTTTTTGTGTAAATCTGACAGCAGCTGTGCAATAAACACACTTATTTTTTTAATTTATAAGTTGAGTAGAAAGACTTTCAGTATGTTTGAAGATCAGATTCAATATAAAACCTGCACAGAAGCATCAATGAAAATGTGTTGACTGCATGCACAGTAGTCATACATCCTTCAGCTCTCGTTCCTCTGCTGTCTCCAAACCATTTGAGTACAAACTCTTCCCCAACTTCTTGTATCTTCTTTCTGTCATGTATCTTCTTGTCTCAGGATAAATACATATTGCATGTGCTGGCAGGCCAGGTTATGTATAATTATGTACAGTATTATCATTTGGAAGTCAACCTCAAAGGTTTTATAGATTCTGCAGAGCTGAAGCACTGTGAAATACTGTTGCTGCTTCAGATAATGTGAGTTTCTTTGGTTTTTGACTTGATTCTCACCGCTACCATATGCTGCTGTCCGAGGTCCACCAGTGTAAATGGCTTTTCTCTATTTAGCACCACCCTTGGGTACTTCATTCTATATCTTGTTATGTTCTTTAAGTGTTTAGGTGTGTTGACTGACATGATTGTGTCAGTCAGGGGCAAAGAGTACACTTAAGTTGCTCAAGTAGACATGTAATTGCACGACTTTATCTCTTGTTTGGTTAACCCCAATAGTCAATAATCAGTTATTGAATAACTAGATTTTAAGATGTTTTTGCTTTGACATGTTTTTTTATCTTAATTTGAGATACAAAACAACTGTTATACGAATATAGTTATTAATCATCATTTTTTTACATTGTGTCCTCGAAATTTGCTAGCATTTCATTTTAACAGCAGTCTGTTACATAAACTTTGTTCATTACATCATCTTCAAGGAAATATGTATAAGATGTCTTCCCAGTAACTGTGACCGGTTCAGAGTAGGAGGTGAGGGGGGGACACAGGAGACATTTGAAACGCAACACAACATGGTTTAAAGCTATGGATCTAAGTTTAGCTGGGAGCCTATATTAGCCCCTGGTTCATATTTACTCCTTAGTATCTGTACACTGCCTGGCTCTTAGGTTTCCACCACTGGCTTTATGGCCCTTTCCAATCCTTTAAGGGGCACTGTATATCATGAGGTGTTGATGTACTATATAGGAACATGCTGCGCATCTCATCATCAGCAGGGATCTAAAACGTCAAAGGTAAATGTCATGTCTTGGTGTCAGAGTCAGCTGATCTGCATCCTAGACATAGACATAGATTGAATGTATACAGCATACAGACAGGGATAAATCCATCCTAGAAAAGGCAAGAATATGAACCACGACACAGCCAGAGGACGTTGTGTTTGGGGTCATCACCACTCTAATTTAATATTTTGCTACCATTGTTTATGATTCAGGTATCTGTATTTGCATATCCACAGATACAGAGTACCAATCCGATACCATTGGAAATTTAAAAACCCTAATAAACCTGTATGGAGTTGATGTGATTGATATCTTTCATGTAATGCATCTTTAAATACTTGAAACTAAAGCCTGACATACTTTTCATGTTGCCTTTTTACTGATGGGACTTTCCAGTGTAAAATCTTGCCAAACTGCTGACATTTTGCTAACATCTAACATTACACTGTTTACTGGAGATCAATTCTTCTTCGCTACTCTAAAACAGTGCAGCTTGCTATGTAAACTGATATTTTGGAGCGGCAAAGATGAATCATTTTCTCGTAAAGCTGCTGTTTTTATCAAGGGGTGAAACTGCTTTAAAGTTTATTAATAAATAACGTGGTATTGGATCGGTGCATAGACTCATACTCGCTGATACCTGATGCAGTATTTTAGGCAGCATCGGAGGCAACAACTCTTCTCTGTAATACATTTAGTAAATAGCATGTCAGACTGTGAAGAAGCAGCTCCAATATTTAGATTATCACCTTATCTTTTTAGGTTGTCATCTGTTCATAAATCTGATGGTTGTACACAGCGCAGCTTTCAGAAGATCCTCTTACAAGTAAAGTCAACACTGGATGTTCATGTCATCTTTTATCTCATCATTCAAACACCTCAAATGTTAATGAACAGAATACAGATAGAGTGAGTGACAGGACGCTGATGTGCACAGATGGTTGTCTCTTTGTGATTTTGAGTATGTGTTGTTCACCACTCAACTCCGTCCTGACAGCCAGGCTGACAGGGCGCTAACATGACTGTCCATGTGTCCCGCTCTGTCCTGACATTGATATTTGACCACTCAAGGGGAACCGTAACATGAAGCGCGAGATGGGTTGTTACACAGAACCATCTGAGAGGTTGTTTTTGTAAACTGTTCGGGAAAGGGCAGGCACTTTCAAAAAAGTACTTGGCAGATGATTGGAAGAACCATCTGTCCATCGCTGTCTATTACCGTCTTACCTTGCGAGGATCCTCCCAAGCGTCATGTCTTGATCTTGCGAATCCAGCTACCTCACAAGTTAAGGGGAACTGCTCCACTTTCAGAATCACACAACTTCTCCAAATTTTCCCATTTAGTATTTCCATAATATGCACAGGCCTTCAGGTCTAAACACATGTACAAGACATGTTGTTGCTCGTGGTCACTTGAAGTCTTTGTTCTACAGTTTTTGCCTTTCTGACCTTCAGTATGTGAAAAGCTTTTTGTTTGATGCGTTCATTTGAACTCAATCAGGAGTTCTTTCTAAAGCAGTCTGCTGACTAAAACGTTATGCTTAGATGTAGTTTGTGGGTGGGTGGAAACATGTTTAGACAGACCTTACAAGTTCACCTTTGCTTCTCTCCTGTTGCTCCATTCATCACTTTATTTCAACTCCACTGATAAGGTGACCAACTGAGAAGCAGCTGTCTCTCACTACTGTTGCTATCTCTGTCTGTTCCCTGTTTCCTTATCATCCTTCTCTTACCTCTGCCTGTTTCTTATTGATCCTCATCCTTTCCACTCCTATCTGTTTTGTACTCTCTGTCATCTATTATGCAACCTCTGCCACTTCAGGGCTCTGACATTGATATGCTAAAAGTACATTTTTTTCCGAAGGACTCATGATTATCATGCGTATTAAAGCAACAGTCGACCAATTGTCTGACAGAAATTTTGAAGGCCGGCCTGTGCTCCAGGCCTCTGCTCTTCATATGAGCCCTGCTGGCCTTGGGTAGCTGCAGGTACACAGCAGCTGCATTTTGCTACAGCTCTGTATTGCACATTATGGGTAGCCTTGGAAACCAGGCACTAGGTATGCAAAAATTTAGAGGCTGAGATGAAAATTGGATCAAATTGTGCACGTTGCACACGTGCACACACGCAGGTGACTTGGGTTGAAATAAGATTGATGCCTAAAAGAGTTGCAACAATGTCCTGTGCCCTGCTAAGCCTTATGAGAAGGAGAGAGGCTGAAAACAAAGAGTAGAGTGTGAGGAAGACTGAATCAAAGAATGCAGTTCGCCTTGAGCAGCTTATAAAAATACACACAGTGGAATTTTGTTAGGCTTGTTATTCACTCTTGATTATTCAATTTAGGATTTTCTTTTGGTCTCTGCCTCTCCTCGTGGACCTGATTTACGCTCTACACTTTGGTTTTCTCTCTATCCCTCTCTTTTTCTCTTTCTCCCTCCCTTTATTCTCTCTGCTTTTCCTCATGTACGTACAGTCTCCTTTGCTCTCGTACACTCAGAGTGCTTTGAGTGCTTGTGCCCAAAGATCTCGTGTCAGTGGCGCTCCCCCTGAGGGAAGGAAGTGCTTCACAGTGGAGGATGTGATGTAGTGCAGTCTAAGCATGCTTTTAATTCACAGGCTGAGGTTTTTTTACATTTTGTTCTGTCTCACTGAATCTTTCATCTACGACACCATCTGAACCCCCTCACCCCAACTCTACATACAAGTTCCCCTTGTATGATATTGATGATTTTACTCTCATACATTTTTCCTTTTTTGTTTGTATTTCAGGTACCCCAGTCAACATGTGTTTTGTTCAGAGCAGAGCTTGTCTGGTCCAGGTCAGTCTGCCGGAGACAAAAACCCTGACGGCCACAAGCCAGAGCTGGAGCAGGACACTACACAATTCAAGGTGTGTTGAGGTTTTGTGCATTTGCATGTTTCACAATCAGTCAGTCAGACAAAGCGATGAACAGCTGTAACACACTACTGTAGAAAGGAACAAACCTTCTTATCGCTTTTTAACTTCTTAAAGTCTAAAAATTCCAACCACGCAAACCTAAAAATACTTTTATAACTGTCATAGCCGCAACAGAAATAGATCAGTTATATTACGGGTTCATTTTTTTTGCAGTCTGTGGGATGACGAGCATTATTATCTGACTCACTCATGGTGAAATGTATGAGTTAGCAGAACATAAATAGTAGTGGTGGGAGGTGGGTCATGCACTAAACTGACCCCGTAACCCCTGGTGAAAAGTAGGAGGCATGGAAAGAGGTACAGTTGCTATGAAGGATTGGTGTGAATTATCAGAGAAGTCCTGGATTATGGAGGCCAATTTGTGGATGGTGGGGGTGTGTGGTTGGGGTATTACATAAATCTCTGTAACTCCCACCAAGATAATAGATCATTTCTGAAGAAGAAAACATCAGTTCTTTATCTCTCTTAACTTCTATAACTTTACGACTGATTATTGGAACTATGTCAAGAACACTCAAAGAGTCCAAACGGTGTGCAGTACTGTACGTGAAGATTAGAGCCCCTTTCAGGTCATGAGTTTCTTAGAAAGCAGCCCAGTTACACGTTGTCAGGAACATAGGGTCCTCTGTATAATGAGTAATGGAAGAGGTGGTGATGTAGGTTAGGACCAGTCCTGTGGGGTTGAAGTTCAGGGTATGCAAAACTTGACAAATCCTCTGCTTTTTTGTCTTTTTTTGCAGCCTTAGTGGATGAACGAGGATGCAGACTAATACATATTTAGGCAGTTTGTAGACGTCATGTGTATTCAGTAGAGATTAAAGCAGCCCTTTAACAAAAGTTTACCTAAAGTGGATTAATGTTTGCTCCTGGTTAAATATTTGATATAATCTGCTCTTATCAATGGACCCTTAAAGATGTGTGTGTGTGTGTGTGTGTGTGGTGGTGCGGGGGTTATGTGTGCACAAGAATCAGAATGAATGATAATTTAGGGAAGAGAGTGCATGTGCGAGCACAGAAGAAGGAGAATCATTGTTTGTAGTCGGGCACCAAACAGGCATAGCAGGGCAGTTCAACAGGCCTGGCAGTCTGTCATCGGCCTTATTTGTTATTTGTCCCATCCACAAAAGGCTTTTTCACAAGCTGAGATGCAAAGACCTTTTGTATCCGACAGATTCACACAAAAATGCAAATTGAACACAAATTAAAATGTCTTGCAGAGAGAGAAAGTGTTGGTGCTGTGATGTTGGTATGTCGTTTTGTAAACATTTAAAGTTTCATTTTTATTTTATTGTATTTACTCCTAGGTGGTGGAAGAATGGATGACACACACATCCTACGATATGGGACTAGAGACAGAGAGAGCAGCAGAAGAGAAGCTAGCAACACACAATGAACACCATGAACAGGTAACAACATACATTGATTAATTATTAAAAGATTACAAAACTATGTCTGGGCGATACTGACACTATTAAAACTACAATATATAGAGAAATACTAAGACAGAGTGCTAGGTGAAAGTAGTTAAAGAGAGTACTATCGCATCATAAATAGGACAAAGCACACAAAAAAGGGGAAAGGAAGGAAATGATGAAGACATTTTCTATTCATGTGCCAATTGTGGCTTATTTTTGGCAGCACTTTCTTTTAATATAAGTATCACAGTATTTTTGATCAAATACCTGCATATCAATAATGAGGAAATGTGTTAAAAATGAAACAGGAAGGCACAAGGAAATTTATAATAGGTTCACACAATTTTCATGATAATTTCATTCATTCATTATGACATTAAAGACCTTTAAGGGGAGACACTGATGGATAGACGTGACTCTCAGTTGCTTTGGTTGAATTCTCATTTATGTGTTTTCTGTATTTTCTTTCTTCAGACTGTGAATTCATGGGAAGCTGAGGTGGAGGAGACGAAGCCCAACCCAGAGTCTGATACTGTACATGTTGCTCCTGAGCCACAACCCTCCCCAGACCTCCAGGTTGATTTGGACCTGCAGACTGACACCCAGGACCAGGACCATGACCAGGAAGCCCTGGTTTCCTCCACTCCAGAACCAGTTCCAGCACAGGGCCAAGTGTCCACAGATGCCCCAGCCCCAGCAGAAGTCCTTAGTGACGCACCTGCTGCACATCCCAGCCCGGATTCAAACCCAGCCACATCCCCAGATGAAGCTGAAAACACACCTACCTCACAGAGCGCCGGCCCGACCCACACAGGGTAAGCTCACATTCACTTCCTCATAGCAGCAGGGACTTGCGTCTCTGGCATCAGAAGTTGGCTATAACCACAGAAATATTAGTGAACTGAAATTATAATCCTAGATGTTAAAAAAATATCTGTTCCTCTAATGGTAAAAGCCAATTTCAACCTTATTTAAGTATAATTTACATGTTAAATATTGAATGTAAGTGCTTCCATTTTAATGTCAGACATTGCACATTTTCTTTGATATTTTTGTTGGTACACTTATTTTTGTTTTATTTAAGTTATTTTGTTTTCAAATGTAACCACTGTAAATGACAATCACAAACTGAAAGCAAAACTCAAAGGAGAGTTAGTCTGACATCCCGGATATTTTCAAAATCACTTTTCACTGAACTGGTGGCCAGCACTGTGAAGTTACATGGAACTGGACTTTGTAATGGAAGTTTGTGGAAATCATGGAAGGTCACCTGCAAGGACTGCGAAATAGTCTGGATATTTCCTGGTTGGAACCATCAAGAAGAATTAGTCTGTTTGCAAGAAAACTTTTGAATTCGACTCCTTTCTCAAAGTGGTGTCAACGACGTCGGGACGTTTCAATCAAGATCTGAAGACCTGCACAGCTACCCCATCTGCAAGAAACCTCTCCTTCCCTTTTGTCCATCCATCTTTCTCTCTATTTGCTCTTCCTCTCACTTTCTCTCTCTCTCTCTCTCTCTCTCTCTTACTCTTCCTATGCTCTGTTTTGTTTTACTCCTCTTCCTTGTACCCACCCCCTCTTCTCTTCCCAACCCATTCCCTCCTCTCTCCAACCCCAATCCCTCCTCTCTCTACCCTTATCTACACCAGTGTAAGGAGGTGTGGTAAACGCCATGTCCTTTCTTTCCCTCAGTGCAGTGGGGGTTGCCAGTGCAGGAGATGAACTCCCAGTAGACAGCTTTATCTTTGCTGAACACTCTCACTCACAGTGCGGGATCATTCCCCCCGAACTGGCAACCTGTGAAAACTCCCCTTTTGGCAGCCCTCTCCTCAGGTGAGTTTCTAACCCCCAGAAGTCAATCCAAAGCACAGAGACAGGTAATCAAGGTACAAGCTACACCTCTTCGCTGTGCTCAACCATCGACCGCTGGCCTTGCTCTCCACTTACCTCTCCTTTTTTTTTCTTTTTTTTTTTAAATTTCCTTTTTCCATCGTCTGCCTGCTCTCAACCAAGGATTGCCAATACTGTCAAATAAATGTATTTGTAAATTAACTGTTTTGTTTTGCATTACTTGTTCTAAATCGCCACACACTCATTTATGTTCTCCACTCCTTCTTGTCTTCATTCCTCCCTTCTTCTGTTTCTTATTCTTCCTTCGAATTCCTCCTCTCTCTCCCTACATCATTGGACCCATGTCTGTACTGTAGTGTGGATGAGGCTGGCATAGAGGACCAGCAGTCAGACCAGAGGCAGAGTTCTGGTCCTGAAGCAGAGGTCAAGTCCACTTCTGTCCATGTGGACAAGGAACAACAACAGCAGAAGGAGCTGGATGGTGGGCTGTCTGATGTAGACACCTCCCACCAGCAAGAAGAGAAGGTCAGTAACTCTCTGTGTTTGTATCCGTTCATGTTAGATTGATGGGAGTAAGAAATAAAAGTTAATTACATGTAATATCCAAAGCTTTCTAGTAAATGTAAAAAACATTGGAGCTTACTCTGAAAGCAGCATAATACGGGACACGAGTTCAGTTTTAGTAGTATCTTTTCAGGAGGCGTGGACAGACACATAACAGTGCTGCAGGTATCATTATGGAAAATTTGACTGTTGGACTGCAGTCAGAAATGAACATGAACAGGTGGTGGAAAAATACCGCTGTCAGCTTCCTGGACAACTTGTCGTCAGCCTGCAAAGCACAGTGACATGTAGTTTAGATGATACAGTAGTTGATTAATCATCGTCCGTAAAATTGTATATATGATTTAAAATAGCACCGAAACATTTAGGTGGGATAAGTTTGATCAGTGATCTAACGATGCTTTTGGTCAGTCAGTCGGTCCCTCTCGCTATACAGTTTGTCCCAGTGAATAATCGTGTGTTCTCAGAACGTTTTTCCTCGAAAATGATGAATATTTAGTGTTCACAGCCGTTCTGGCAAAGGGCAGTTTGTGAATGTTTCAAGAGGCAAATGGTGAGTCAACTCGCTCTGTCGCCTTTTTCCAAGGTTGACGGATGATGAAAGATGAGAATATCCTGGAGTATGTACTTTCTTTTCAGAGGGAATGTGTGCGTTGTGTATTTGTACATAAAGGTTAGATCTGGTGACTAATCTGTATGCGGCTGGCAACCACTCCTGTCGTACTGTGGGGGTGTTTACATAAGAGGCCGTCTGAGTCGGTGGATTTCTAGGATCAGACTCTCGTGAGGTCCAAAAGGCTGCTTATATAATCCATCAAAATATTACTCACAGCTCAATGCATCTCAATGCTTTAGTGTCCAGGGGGCTAGCGGACTAACTTTGAACTGCGGATGGGAGTCTTTTGATTGTTCTAGTGCAAACAATGATTGTGTGTCTCTGCTCATAGCACACACATAGCTCCTAGCACTGTGTGTGTGTGTGTGTGACATGCTTTGTCTTTGTGTTTCAGGCAGGGGACGCCAGTACTGCCAGGGAGACTGATCCCTCAGTGCCCAGCAAAGAGGACATCCCAACCTTCGATGAGTGGAAGAAACAAGTCATGGAGGTGGAGAAGGAGAAAAGTAAGTGCATACGTCCTTAATAATGAAAATGGACAACAAAGTGCAATATCCTGTACATTTCTGCTTTAAGATCAAGTCCAAGTGTCTGTTTTCATGCTAGTTTCAATTTATGTCTCATCTTTTTACTCCATTGTTCCTTTGTTCTTCTTACTACTACTTTCTGTGCTTTTTAGTCTTCCGTCTCTCTCTGTAGCTTCCTTCTTCATGTTCTATTTCTGTCTATCTCTCTCTCCATCTTCCTCTCTCTTCTCCCTCTCTCTGTGCACGCCATGTGCAGCGGTCAGCAGAGCGTGCTTTTATGTGTGTTGCATAACTTGTGTAGTTGTTCCTCTCAGCCAACGCTCTTTGTTTCCAGTGTCTCTAATGGGCCTAATGTATCACTCCCTCCCGTCCAGGTCAGTCTCTCCATACCTCAACCAACGGCAGCCCCCATCCGGTGAAGAAGGTCCAGAAAAACTTCAAGAATAATTATGCCTCTGTGGAGTGTGGTGCCAAGATACTGTCTGCCAACAATGAGGCCAAGGTTGAACACACGTCACCTGTCCCCTGCTGCCTACACACAAACACACACTCACACTGCTGAGGATACAGACGTCATACTGTCATGTTGCATCAGCAGATGGATGACCACTTCAGTTCACTGTGTGTGGCTCCATTAAATGATTGAGTAAATAAACTGATCAAAAATATTGTGGAAGATGATGGCTGATATAATATTTTCCAATGTTATAGAAATTGGTTCACATTATGCAATAGAGTCTGTAGGGACATAAATTATATATCACTCAATGTTGCCTTTAGTCTTTAAAAGGGCAGAAAATGGCACTTAAAATGGTCCAAACAGTTAGTAATCACAATATTCCAAATCAATTCATACATACAAGAAAACGATGCAAGAAAAATATAAGAACAAGATACAAGGAAAAATATTACAAAACCAATTCTTTAGTTTTCTGTCATCAAGACTTTATGGTGTGCAAAAGTCTTTTTTTAAATTATGAAATGTATATAATATAATATCTAGAAAAGGTCTGTTGTCTCTAATACTGACAAACCTGTAATATTTTCTTTGCTTTCTGCCAATTTCACTGACACTCATTCTTGCGTCTTTTTCAGAGCACTTCAGCTATTCTCATGGAGAATATGGATCTTTATATGCTGAATCCTTGCAGCAACAAAATATGGTGAGAACACTGACACACGCTACTGGTGTACAGTTTGTAACAAAGTCTAAATGGAAAGATTCAGAGTTTGAATTTAAAAATGAACGCTGCCTTCATAAACCTCTCTATCTCTTTCCAGGTTTGTGATAGAGCTCTGTGAGCCTATTCAAGTCAAGCAGCTGGACATTGCTAACTTTGAACTCTTCTCATCTACACCTAAAGACTTTTTAGTTTCCATCAGTGACAGGTATACTCCCTTTCTGTCTTGCATGTGTATACAATCCCACATACACTTGCAGTATACTTAAAGTGAAATGGGCATGTTCTCATAGGCAGGTAGTATGCACAGGCCTCCGGTCTCAATTTTGCAGTGTCGCCTGCAATTGATTTCCCATTAATGAGAAGGAAGGATTATAACATGTATAATCCAAGTTCATTAAAGTCAATTGGAAAAAAGTAACTGGTCAGTCCCCATGCATCCATTCTTTTTTTCAAGAAATAGCATTGGATAATCAAGCTAAGCATGTACAGAATCCTGCAATTACCAAATTTCTTCACCCACATTTTGCCTTTAAACTTTAGTTTCCTAAATGCAACTATATAAATGCCAAGTTAATTATTTCATGGCAAAATAAAAGGGGTCACACCTTTTGGAAAATAATCAACCTGGCTAACAGCTTTTCCTCATACAGTGCCAGCAATATTTCAAATCATTTTCTACCTCCCGTATTATCAGCTGTAACTTTAGTGCAGCCGGAGCTGGTGTTGTCTTTGTTTTCCCTTTCACCCTCAGGACTTATTTTTTTCCAGCACCACATCTCATAAAATTCCAGGAAGGACAGACCTCTAGGCACACTGAGTGCAGCTGATTTGCAACCAGGACAAAATTAAGAAGCCTTTGAGGACATGCCAGATTTCATTTTCAATTCACAAGTCCATCAGAACAACACGCCTTACTTTTTCCCTCACTCTGTTTGCAGATATCCTACCAACAAATGGGTAAAGCTGGGTACGTTCCACGCCCGCGATGAGCGCATTGTCCAGAGCTTCCCACTGGACGAGCAGCTTTATGCTAAATATGTGAAGGTAATGCCTTTTTGTCCTCGCTGCTGTAACAGTACATTTATGTCTTAAGGAGAGGAACAGCAAACAATGCATGTATTCATTCTTGCTATTATATTACAGTTCCTAGAAAACAAACACGGACACACAGACACATTCATTCATTTATACACAAGGTTGAAGCTGTATTTTAAGCTCAAGGGACCTTCTTATGACTTCATGGTAAATTAACCATGCCATCAGCGCTGTCTGTAACCCCTCCCTTGACTGGTTGAAGAAATGTGTCTCTGCGAATGAATGAGGATGTGTGTTCATGACAGTTACATTTGTAAGAAGTAAAGAGCAGATACACATTACACATCTGTTGATAGTGTTTGTGATTTGAGCGTCATGACCGAGCAGGCCAAGTTGGACCTAGTCTGTCGTTGGCTGGGCCGTTTACTGAGGACAGACAGGAAATTAAATCATTACAAACTCAAGTGTGATGTTAAAGGATTAAAAATACTCTCCTTCTGTTCACTTCTTTCCACTAAGACTCATTTAAATGTCAGATTTTTAAACATTTTAAAACATGTTTAAACAAATACAAACATGCTACAAGTTAGTTAGCAAGAAAATAGTCTTATGTATATTATTTTATAATCCAATAATAACCCAGTAATAATTGCAGCCAGCGTCTCTTAATCCATAAATGTCTTCCTTTGCATAAAATAAAGCAAGGCAAGTTTTTCTTTGATGGACATCTATTTCTCTTTTGGTTCAGTCACATGTAAGAATTCATGCTCCGATCTGAGACTAAACACTAAAACACGGTGAAAATAAAACACATGTTGGGTGCCTACCATCTTGTCTTTCTACATCAAAGTAATTGTCTTACCCATTCACAAGATTTAACACAAAACAGAAGTATAATTGTTCACAGGACAATAAAAGGCTACATTCATTTGAACAAGTGTTGACGTAATAAATGATAAGATTCTGTGCTTTTCTGAACTGTCTCTCCTCTCACATTTCTACCCTCAAGCTTGCTCAATTAATATTCACTGTGTGGACTCATTACAAACAGTTGATTAATGCTCTGTTGATTTTTATGTGGTGAGCGTGGGTGTCGTGCGTGGGTGCCTACAGTGATTCATGCTCTATTATTAAATAATTATGTTACATAAACTGATTTGATGTCTAGAAAGTTTCAGGATTATCTGCATCACTCGCCACAAAGATCTAAGCAGCTTAACGCCTTTGTAATGTCTTGTTCTGATGTTTTAAATCTGTCGTCAACTTCTCGTCCTGCCTGTCCCGCTTGTGTTTTTCTAACTCCTCATTAAAAAACATCTCTATATTGCTTCTATCTTGCCTGTGGACTGTTGCAGACCAATGATCCAGAACATATCAGCAGCGTTTTTGTCTTATGAGAGAGCCAAACTGTAAGCAGATGCTTGACTTGCTTGTAGCTTGAATCAGTCTTTACTGATCTCTTTTTCTTGTTTTATTTCTCTCTCCTTCTGTCCCTCTCCTGTCTTTCTCTCGCATCAGATGTTCATCAAGTACATAAAGGTTAGCACTCTTCTCTCTCTGTCAGAGGTTGTTAATGGTCATACACTGTAATGGGTGAGCTTTAGCAGAGCACAGCTGTGGTCTTTTAATGCATGTGAAAGTTATTAATCAAGTGGACCATGCAAACAAACTGTACTGTCAAAGCTTGGCAATTGTAGTATTTAATTTTAATTTGTTTGGTGGATTATGGAGTGGGCATTGACATATTTGGATTGACACTTATTAAATTGTGGATGATATTTTCAAGAGTTTTTCCGTTTTTTCCCTTGCAGGTTGAGCTCCTCTCGCACTTTGGATCAGAGCACTTCTGTCCCCTCAGTCTCATCAGGTAAGATCGCCCATTTCAGTGCTACTTCCGAGACCTGTCTTTTTCATTTTCAGAATCTAAATTGATCCTGAAAATGAAACACTTAAAAAACTTGTAAACTATGTAAATATTTATCTTAATGTCAGTGTTTAAGTGAAGTACAGTCTTTCACAACTGCTGATCAGTTTGCTGTAGGAACAATGAGTAAGGTTTCTGTCCTCTTCTTCTAAAGGAAATAGAGACACTGGGGAGAGAACAGGAAATTCGATGCATCTGTACTTCCACACCACACAATGCTTTATTCAGCCTAAATCAACAAACCGGTTTTCAACAAGTCATTTAACTTTAATTTTACACTGTACATAGTGTTTTATTGTCCTAAATAATGACTCCACTGTATTACCTCACACTATACTGATACACAAGCTATTAGATTATACAGGAGACTGCTTATCAAATCCAAAAAGGAATCATAAGGATGGCTACACATTATGATTTAGGTCATTTTCATACATAAACCGATTGGTCAAATTCAAAGTCGGAACACTGTTTCGTACACACAGCATTTTATACAGTGTATAAAAAAACTGTATATATATACTCTGTGTCCAAGGTGGCTAGGACCCAGCCTACACTGCGTATTTACACAAACATACATGTATATACATGCCTGTCCCAGATCATCAGGGTCATCAGGGTTGTTAGGGACTGAGTGAACTGCTGTGGGGGGTTGGAGGGGCTGTAAAACTCTCCCACACATTCTTTCAAGAAGGTCAAAGTAGATTTCTACAGCTTTTCCTCAACGGTTAAGACATCAACTGGAAAACTTTAACTTTTCTCAGTGATAGAGCTTATTTACTTAAGTAGAAAACCTTTTAACCTTGTTTCTACATGTTAAGACCCACATAGTATTTAAGTTACTTGAAGTGACAGGCTTCATGGTGTTTTTCTTCAAATGTGAGCAGAGCAGTGTAGTTTAGAGAGCCGTATTTCCCGAAAAAAAGATTCTACCACCTCTGCTGTGTGGTAACAACAACCCTTAACCTTTTAATGTAGGCAGGTTTGTAGGTATAACAGCATTTGTGTTTGTTTTGTGTAGGGTGTTTGGTACCAGCATGGTGGAGGAATATGAGGAGATAGCAGATTCCCAGTACCCATCAGAGAGACTGGAGTACTTGGATGAAGACTATGGTGAGATGATCTATGATCTATTGTCCAAATACTTTTATTCAGAAGATATATGAACATATTAATATGAAAAACGTTGCATGCTGCCTAACCTGGCTGAATGTGTTCTGCAAATGATTAAACTACAAAGGACCCTGAGAGGAGATGAGTTACATTCCTGTGCTCAAACTTGGTCACCAAATACCTCGTGCCAGAGTTAACGATTATCAAATTCTGTTGTATTTCATTGTAAACTCATGTAAAAGTGTAACATTTATTTCCTGTTAAATGTGATTTATTTTAACATGTGAGTATTTAAATGTTTGTTTCTTCAGACTATCCTCCCGGCTACCAACCGTCAGAGGACAAGGCCTCTAAAAACCTGCTTGGCTCAGCAACCAGTATGTACACACAGACACACATGCATACATAGTTTAATGAATCCAGTATTGGATATTTTTCAATAAGAATAATTACCAAAGTAGTTTTACACACATTTTAAGTATTGATAAAAGTGGGGGTTTTAAAGCTTTTTTGATTGTTGCAGCAACCCAAGCAAACCCAACCATATCCTTTACATACTTAATCCTAAGGAGACAGTGTAAAATGTTTCCTCTGTACTTTAACCTACTTGGCATCACGTATACATATCGACATAGTCTGGGGTTTGGGTTGAAGAAATTTTTCCTCCTCACACACACACACACGCACGCATGCTCACGCACACTCGCGCCCGTAAACACACTGGTGCCCCTGTGTCTCCTGATTTAGCAAAGGGAGGACTGGTGGACCAAACATACACACACCACAAATCGTCAGGGCTCAAACCATAAAACCATAAAAAAAACAGCAGAGGAACACAAACATTTTACCCTCAGTTGGGCAGATTCAGTGAGGACGCAAGAGAAAACGAAGACTGAGGGAAAGTTAAAGTGGAAGAAATAATGTTTATGCTTTTCACAACAGCAGTGAGGAAGAAAAGAGTACAAGGAAAAAGGAAAAACAAAAGCCAAAGCATTTTGATTCAATGTTACGCTTTCCTTCTCAAGCTGCTGCCCGTAAACTTATTTTCCAGGAACTTTACTGACCTCCAAAATAACTACATTGTGTTTGTGTGTGTACTTTTCTTTTAGATGCCATCTTAAACATGGTCAACAACATTGCTGCTAATGTGCTGGGAGGCAAACCAGAGGGCGGAGCAGACGCTGGAGGTATTTTTATCACATGTTCACAACTTCCTCTTTTAAATGTCCATTTTGCTGCTTTTTCCGAAAAGTCATTCTAATGTGGAATAGATGGAAGTCTGACACAAAAATGATGACTGCAAATATGACGACTGTCTCCAAAGCTCAGTTTTTCTTTTTTTCTAGCTGTTTGTGTAAGAAAACCAGCTATAAGGCTTGTATATGAATAAAAAGAAAATATAAAAAAGGAAGATACAGATTTAGACTATAAATGATGCAGAAGCTTTTTCTGCTTTTCTGTAGACGTTGGTGTTTTTCTGGAACCTACCATCACACATGTCCCAAAAAGTAACAAATCAAAAGGTTTTTATGCAGAACAGTTAAATAGTTGATGGTAATTATATTTTGCATCCTTGTGTAAACTACTTCAAATTGTATAGAATGTGTATGAAAAGACACCATACTTTGTCTCTGGCTACACTCTAATCTCACTATTTAGCTGCTTTCTTTCACTCTTTCTCTGCCTCTAACCATTGGCCAGCCTGCCTTCCCACATATTGTTTAGATTAACTGCTTTTAAAGTAGGTCACTTTTCTTTCCTTCCATAAGTGCAAGCATATGCATATCCCCAGTGGTCATGTGCATACGTGCTGAAACAGCCATAGGTTTATTGGGCTGTTGGCAGGGGGTCTCCTGTCGATTTTTAGCAGAACTTTGACTGTGTGTGTTGTACTTCTTAGCAGAGGAGCTCAGATGCATGGAGGACCTGGTGGAGTGGGGGGAGGGCTATGATGTCAAGCTTTCTCCTTGGTTTGATTACCACACAGGGACCAGCTTAAAAATGAAGAAAAAATTTGCCTGAATACACATTTTACCCAGTACTAATATTTTGTTGCGCTTTTATGTGTTGTCTTTCCTTTTTTTCCTTAAAAAGTTTCTGTTCTGGAAAACACTTATGTAACTTTTACACACTCATTCCAATTTATTTTTTGTTGCTGTTACAATTGTCACTGCAGTACACAAAGTCTGCTCTCCATTTACTGTGTAAGGAGTAGCTCTGCATAGTGTCTTTTTTTTTTTTTTTTTTTTACTGCTGGCTCTCTACATTTACAGCTCTAATTCAGAGAGTGGGAGACAGAGTGAGAGCGAGATCGGTTCTAACTGGACTAGACTGGTTCACAGTATTTCTGACTTTCCCAAACATGGGTTTGCCAGCCAAAGCATGCACGTAAAAGGGTGCCTGTTCTACACCGTGCCTCCTGCAGCCACACATATACCAGGACTGGGGAGAAACCTCTCATTATGTTGTATGACCGTAGCTGTCACCGTTTTATCGAAGTCCGATAGCAAGTTTGTTGATTGTTTTGTGCTTGTTTAAATACCAGGTAATACAACAGCAGAGGTCCAGATTGAGAAGGAGGGGAGCACAGAAGTCACACCTAAAGAAACTCCTCACAGCTCCAAAGTGTAAGACCATTTAAAGGCTTATTAACCATCATACAAACCAATACACAATGAGTAGAATTATTTTTCTTGTTGTTTTGCGCAATATTTTCTTCAAAAGAGCACAGTGATGTTATCTTAATATGCTGTTTTGCATCTCTTTCCTTCAGATCGGAACCTGCAGAGACAGAACAACCTTCGTCCCAGGAAGACTCTAATATTTCCAGTGACTCTCCTGCACCCTCCCCCTCAGCACCTGAGCCAGAGGACAGACAGATTGTCACTCTGGTAGAGGAGGAGGAAGAGGAGGAAGAGCCCAGACAGTCGACTGTCACCCTGATGGAGGAGGAGGGAGAGGAGGAGGAAGAGAAGAGAGAGGAGGAGACGAGGAGGGAGGCAGACAGGAACCAGTGGGACAGCCAGGCATACTGTCCTTTCTCCTCCTTCTCTTCTCTGTCTCTATCCTGCATGGCCACCCTGCCCGAGCTTCTCCATCGCTGGTGCTCCGCCAGGCTGGCCAAAGAGAGACTCCGCAGCCTTAGGCGGAGACAGCTGAGCTCGCAAACACAGAGACCCCCTGTTGCAAACACCCCCGCCCTCGCACACACACCTCCACAGATCCCTGTCCCTGTTCCCACACCTCTACAAGAAGCCCTCCCCCTCACAGAAAAAGCTCCAGATCCTGAGGTGCCTCCTAAGGGCCAAAATGAGGGCAAACCTGCGGCTGAGGCGCACACCACACACACACATCTCACAGCTGAGGCACACACTCCAGAGCTCAACATCCTACTAGAGCCTAGTAGAACTTCCACAATCCCCCCTCACAGTTTCTCAGACTCCCACAGTTCCCTAACACGCCCTACCCCCACCCATGAGGAGAAGCTGCTACCTCCTATTAAAGATGCAGCCCTGGACCCTGTCCTCACCGCACCCCTTCAAGCCATCTCTGTCCCAGAGACACAGCAGGCCAGTAGTGCCACACCCACCCTTACTGTCAGCGCTCCCTCACAGTCTCTAGCCTATGAGACAGCCTCTCCGGGTGTTGTGCTTCCCCCTGTCAAGGAGCAGCCTGTTCAGCCTCTTCCCACTGTGTCGAGACCTGAAGACCTTATCCCCCCTCCCACCGAGCTGCCAGCAGCTCTCCCTCTGGCTGACGCTCACACAGACACAGTTAAATCAGGCGCAGACAGCGGGGACTCACAGAGACACACTGTCCTGCCTTCTCAGACTCATGGGGAGCAGGGGGACTCACTCACTCAGACTGGAGAGCCCCATCGCATGGAGGACACGGTGTACGAAGACCTGTTAAGCACTAATGGGAATGGGCACATCCACCGAACAGCTACAGACTTCTATGCAGAGCTGCAGAACGGGGGAGATTATAATGGTGGGGCGATGAATGGGAACAGCGTGTTATTGAATGGTGGAGCAGTGCACGGCTCCAGCCAGAAGGAGAGTGTGTTCATGAGGCTGAACAACAGGATCAAAGCTCTGGAGATGAACATGAGCCTGTCCAGCAGATACCTGGAGGAGCTCAGCCAGAGGTAAAACCACTGCACACAAAGAACCTTATACTTATGTAGTAATAACAACTGCACGGCACGTCTTTTAACAAAGCTGCAAATTGCTCGGTAGAGTCATACGAGCATGTATTCTAAACATTACACTGAAGAGATCCTTACAGATTGTGACTTTTTTGTGTTGTTCAGGTACCGTAAACAGATGGAGGAGATGCAGAGAGCGTTCAATAAGACCATCATCAAACTGCAGAACACCTCCCGCATCGCTGAGGAGCAGGTCAGTTTGCGTGAAGTCACACACACACAGTGAAAGAAGTAAATAGTTGTTGTGACACTCACCGTTGTGCTTTGCTGCCTATGTGTACATTTTCAGGACCAGAAGCAGACCGACTCCATCCAGGTTCTGCAGAGCCAGCTGGAGAACGTCACTAAACTGATGCTCAATCTCACTGCTACAGTGAGCCAGCTGCAGAGAGAGGTGACAAGCCTGCTGTTGTTGATTGCTAATTATTTCGAGCAGTATTGCCTACTGCTTATATCCTGTCTTTACTAGCTTACACTTTTCAGAAAAAAATGTGTGATGTTATAGTAATCTTTGTAAATGTAAACGATTATTAATTATCTGCGTATTTCTGGGTAAGAAGCTGGATAATGGAGTGTGAATTTCAAAAATCACAACGTGTATCATATTAGTTTTGAGAGCTGACTAACACTTGGGTTTCCAGCTGTGCTTGTACAGCTGACGTAACTGCATACTGGATTATTTTGAACAGGCACATCAGGGACTTTTTGTTCAGATGTGTATTTTTTCAGTTATTGAAGTTTTAGCTCTATCCATGTCTAACACCATCCAGAGTCAGGAGGATGATTTCTGCTTGGTATGCATAACAAATCAGTGAAAAGGTGTTTCAAACAAAGCTTTAATGAACAGACCAGATGGAGATGGGGCTGCACAGTGTTTTTGTGGCAGTTATTGGAGAGCTAAGAGCTAAAAAAAAAAAAAACATCAAGAAATTATACCAATTGTGGGAAATATGTATTTTGTCTCAGTTCCCATTTGATAGTTTTCTGGAGGACATTTAAATATTAAAATGTGAGTCACAGTTTGTTCATCAGCAGTTGGAATGTGGAGGGAGAGATCTCATTGGGCCACGTACACACAGAAAGGGGCGTGAAGACATTTACACGAGTCGACTGTGCAGCAAATTAACAAATATGTCTGCAGACCGAGCAAACACTAATTTTAGTAGTCCCAAATATTTCTGCAGTTATTCCTAGAACTTTCAGAGTGTGGACTCAGGCAGGGTCAGTGGTTGGTTTCAAAATACCCTGCTGACCTTTCTCTGAGTGCATACAGTTACAACAAGAAGGACATTTTCTGTGCTCAGAAGGATTTAGTTACATTGGGAAAGTAGAGATTTTATGAAGGAAAAATTAATATGGAATGCAGTAGGCGGACGTGCCAACAACTGGGAATGAATTTCCATTAGATTTAATACCTTAAAACCACAAAAACACACCACATAGTCTAATAAGTATAGTAAAGAGTGTCATTTGTATTTCAGGCCCTTTGCTGACACTTTCAAGGCAAATTAAAAGCAGTAGTAGAAGGTGTCATTTGTTTATTAGTAGTATTCTTAATGAAAATTAAGCCTTTACAAGCTTACTAACTTGTTGAATATTAATTAGATTCTTTCTAATGCGATGTGGGGAAAGGTTTTAAATACAAACGTAATCAAAATTGTTACGTTTTAAATGTGTGTCCTTTGCAAACTTGTGCCGCATTAAAACTTTAACCGTCGGACTCTTTCTCTGCAGGTATCTGACCGTCAGAGCTACCTGGTGGTCTCGCTGGTTCTGTGTCTCTCTCTTGGCCTCATGCTGTGTCTGCAGTGCTGCCGCAGTTCCTCTCCCAACCCCACCACCACCTCCACTGCCCTTCCCAAGAGCCACCACTACCCCAGCCCCAAGAGGTTGGTCTCTCACACACATCAGAGTTATTTATGAGGTCATTTATCTGTCGTTATGATAAGTTTTATGACTCAGTGTTTGAAGACAACATGTTGGATCGCTTCCATATTTCAACTGTTAAGTGCCTGTCTAACGCTGTCATTCCTGTCCTACCACTAACTGTCGGAAGTTGGATTAGTAACAACATAAACAGCCCTTTATGAATGTAATTATCATCTTTCATCAGATGTTTCTCCTCCTATGATGATATGAGCCTAAAGCGCAGGGTGACCTGTCCGCTTGTTCGCTCCAAGTCGTTCCACCTGTCCTCTACAGAAGGTAAGGCCGCCCCCCTCCTAAACACACACACACACACAAACACACAAGTCTCTCCTCCAACCAGACTTCTCTATGTGTTCTACATCTATTGTGTTTCTCCCTCTGCATTTATCATTGAAACATAAGCAGCAGCCAAACTCGATACTTCCGTCAGCTCTCATTTGCGAAGCTCATACTATCGCTACTGTAGATCCTCTCAGGCTTTCTGCGTCAGACCGCTGCAGCTCTTGCCGCATAACTGTTCACATGCAAGCATTCTCCAGTCTCAAGCACTTTTTTTCTTTACTTCCGTCTCTCATGCTCTCTCCCTCTCTCTCTATCACCGCTGCTTCCTCTCACACATGGTGCCATGCTTAGTGGCTGATATCCCTGGTGTTGCCAGAGCCTCCAGCAACACAAACGCACAGGGAGAGGCTTGTGCAAGCAATAGAAGAATAAAGTCTTTGATTCACGAAACCTAAAACTCCCCCTGCTGTTCATTATCCCTCAGCTATGCGTGCGTGCGCGTGAGTGTGTGCGCGTGTGTGTGTGTTTGCCATTGAGGCTGAGAGGCTGTCATTGCCAGCTTGTGTCCACATGCAGGCTTAAGGAGGTGTAATAATAGAGCACGATGCTTTGCTGGCTCATGGTAGACATTTGCAAGTAGTAATCAATTTTTAAAAATAACATGCTTTTCTGTGACTTTAGCTAAATCTTTCGAGTTTTTGTCAAATTTGTTGTAAATACATACATATCTAACAGAATGCACTGTCAACCATGTGAAGCTACTTGCTACTTTCTGTGCAGACTTTATTAGAATATGGATTATTTTTGCTGTTGCATCTTTAATTAAAAAAAAAAAAAAACTACTTGCAAGGTCACGTCATGCTTGTTACATGTATGTTTTCCTGTTTGCCATTCCATCATTAACCTGGCCCCTCTCTCCCCTCCCCAGTAGGTCCAGATGACTTGTACATTGTAGAACCTCTAAGGTTTTCTCCAGAGAAAAAGGTACAGTGTGTGTTCTAACTGCTGCTGTTGGCTGTGACGGCCGCCTTACATAAGTCCTGTGTGTTTTAGTGTCAGTCAGTCTGTACAGTAAGTGTGTTAGAGCAGGGCTGTGTCTCAATGCTGTGGAATGACTTCTTCCTCACTCACTGATCTCAGATTCAGCCCACTCCAAAAATCTGCCGTGTCTGTTAACCACTTCTTTGCTGACACTTTTTATTTCTTATTTTGTGAGAACACCCCAAAAAAATTTCCATCGAAATTACATGTCGCACACTTCTCAAACATTTTCATCTGAAAGTGTTTGGCGATGAGAATAAAGCATGGTGTACTGTGCAGTTATATCACAACACAGCACTGGGTCACTTGTAAATACTTTGTTTAGATTTAGAATATTTGTTTCCCCAAATCCTTTTATTGCATCTTTCCCTCTGGAACTTTCCCACCCTTTTCTGACTCATTTGTATGACCTCATTGTAGATTAGACGGCACATAGATTGCACCTCTTGCAGCCTTGCAGTCAGTGTTTGCTTCACTCTTCAGCTGTTGTCGGCATCGTAAGCAGTGTCTAGCACACAAGTGGTTAATATGACCTTTCAGTATAAAATGCATCATCGCTTTCTTTGACCTTTGTTTTGAATTTCTCTCCTCGTCTCTTCTGTTCTTCCTGTAGAAAAAGCGCTGCAAAACAAAATCATTGGACAAGGTTGAGACAGTGAAGCCATCTGATCCCTCTGCTCCGCTGGCCAACGGGGGAACCAAGTGCAATGGCTTCCACCCATGCCTCCCTGCCCTACCCTCACTCCCTCCTCCTCCTCCCCCTCCTCCTCCACCCCCTCCTCCTCCTACACCACCCCCGCTACCTCTCCCTCCATCTGTAAAGGAGGTGCCATCGTTGCCCACGTGCACCTCCAAGGAGCTTCCCTCAGAGACCAGCAGCTGCAGCTCATCCACCCACTCTGAGGAGTCCTACACAAGCCGCCTCCCCCCTCCCTCGCCCACCCCCCCCTCCGCCGGCCTGTGCAACGGCCACGCCCTGGCGTTCCCCCTCCAGCAGCCTCCCGTCAAGTCCCGTCAGGAGAAGCGCTCTGTGAAGCGCCGTAAGTCACGGCAGACGGAGCTGCAGTTCCCCCACATGCCAGGAGGGAGCGTCGCTTCTCTGCCCAGCCTGCAGCAGCTTATGAAGGGAAACAAGGAGATAAGTGTCGGGACCATAGGGGTGACAGCCGTCACCGGACATGTCTGAGTTCTCACACACATCAGTGTGTTCACTCTTTAAGAAGTTCACTTCTACACGACTTTCTTTACACAACCACACACACACACTATATGGTAGCAGACCCTATTTGCGTAGTGAGGAGATGAGGTTACTGCATCCCAAAGAACCACATTTCCCATGAGCACCCAGGCGCACCGTGGAACTGAAGTAGCTATGGCAGCAGTAGCTCAGTCCTTATCCACTCCTGTCAAAGACCTGTTTACGGTTATGTGCCTTTATATCTGTTCTAGACCTTTTAATGCTAAAAACAAACATGAAATTGAAAAGAATTGTTGATGTTGTTGTGTGTGGACAGAGAGAGGCACTGTGGTGGGGAGTGAAACATTAATACAAATCAAATCCATGTTTTTTCTACTGGATAAGCACATTGTCCCATGACAGTTGAGCACCAGTAAGCTTTTGTTCCCCCACTCTGAGCACAGTGAGGAGAGGTGCCGGCCTCAAATCTACGTTCCTTCACCTTCAAGGGCATCAAGAAGTATTAGGCTGCTCTTTTGGATGAAATGTGTCATAATGAGAGAATTGTGGAGCATGACAAACTACTTCTCATCTCTTTTATTTCTGTCTTCCATTGCCATCAATTTGATCCATTCTGTCTGGTATTGCATCCTAATATGACTGCTGGGACCAGAGCGTTTCACGTACACACCATGTACACTTTCTCAATTTCTCTCCCTCTGTCTCAGTCAGTGTACTCCAAACCAATCGTCAGAGCTGAATGAAGAAAATCTTGTTTGCATGAAGTGAAACTGTCTGAATGTGTTAGTCCTTTCAGTTTAGAGTCCCACTAAACCTCCTGTTATAAATACAACAGCAGCAGCCTTGAGATCCTATTAAGTCAGCTGTTGCTCAGCTTGGGCTGGGCCCAAAAACGCATGTACATACACACACACACCACGTGAAGAGAAATTGTGCTGTTTATTGTAGATATTGTAACAATGAAATATAACACAGATTTTAACAGGATAGAGGCAAGCCATAGATTTTGAGTATGTTGAGAGTATCATGTAGGAGCACAAAAGATAGCAAAGCTGAATGTTTACACTCATCACACACTCACACTCACTCACACACCTTACTGGGACCCTGCAGGAGAGTCTGAAAGACCAGTTTTATTTATCTATTTATTTATTTAAATGTCTAAAGAATTTTCTAACCTAGGCACTGGCTTCCCAGTCTCTTAACCCGGCAGTGTCACAGTAGTGTATTTATGTTACATAGAAGTATTGCAGTAAATACACTCAAGGGTACTGACATATGTCACATTTGTTTATGTATAGCTTATAATATATCTAATATAAGTATGGCATTTCCTACAGCAGCATATACTGTACATCCATCAAGATAACTGAGTATTGATACAGATTTATTAGGATCTTCACACTGCTGCTGTTGTATATGTTCAGAGCTGCTGGGTGTTTGGAAGAAGTGAAAGTTAGTGTTTTATTGTCCTCTCTTCTGTCTTCCGTGTGCTTGTTTCAGCATTTTCATTTTTGTGGCTAACTGACTGATTTTAAGTCACCCTGTTAATGAGTTCATGACTGAAATCCAGTTTAATATTAAAATGCTGTCAGGACTATCAGATGTGAAAAAAGGGTTATTCTTTGTTTTTAGATAATAAAATCCAACATTTGTTTTTCTTAGTGTCTGTAATTTCTGACTGGCTCTGTGTGGTTGGACTTGGATACATTTTTACAGAGACGGAGAAATCTCTTCTAACTCTTCTCTCTCGTTCTTTCGTGACCTCTTCTGACCAGCTTCTTCAGCCTCTCTTCTTTACATCTTCCTCATCCACTAGAGGGGGGTCACCTCCGACCCTCCACCATTGCACGACTTTCTCTGTGACTGTGAAGAACAATTTTTTTAATATGCCTGCTTTTATTAACCACTCTACGTTCTCACCCAGAGCTCGAAATGCTCCGTCAGTCTCTACACGCCTGCTTTACTGACCTTTTCCGTGCATCCTCACTCTCATTGTGCGCCCACTCGGTCTTTTATTCACTTGTCATTGCTCTTTGAATGTGTGCGTTCACCCCCACGCTGAATGATAGTCGTGGTTTGTGAGGAGAGGGACGTGAATTGTTGTTGAATAAAGGGAACGCAGCAAAGATGGGTATGGTTTGGAACACTATTCATGTGATTCTTTATGTTCCACAAGCTGAGCAAATCATGAGGTTTTTGTTTTACCCTATTTTGAATGTGTATGATGTTATGTGTGTGTGTATGCGCGTGCGTGTGTGTTAACCTGTATTCATGTGAGGATTTATTGTGTTGATCTCATGTATGTGTATGTCTGTGTTATGAGAAAGATTACTCTGACTCTACTTATCCCGTAACACAGCGACTAGGGAGAACGCCCTCGGAGAGAAATTCTAGGAGCTTGGTGTGCACTTTGTATGACTCCTCATGCCTTTTTTTGTTTTTTTACCTTCTATGTCAAGTGCTATCTTTATTTTATTTTTTCTCTCCCTGTCTTTCTCTCTGTGAATATTCTGAAGAGCTGCACAGTATTTTTGAGCAGGAGTGAGTTACTACAAAAACTGTAGTGCCATTAGAAACTGTGAATTTCTAAATAAAACCTTTTTTGTCGTCTTTCACTTTGTCTTTTCTTGTGTGGAATGAATTTATATCGCATATGCCTGATTTGTTTTAAATAAATACAGCATTTCAATTGAGTATTTGTGAGCACTCAGACTTGAAAAGAACATTTGGCCTTAATTGTGTTTCATTTTAAGTTACCTCATCTGAAGAATTCAATACAAAAGCAACTCAAAGTGCTTCACTGTGTGTTAAAACTGCAGACAATCATTTTCTACCTTAAACACAGACAGCATTCCCATCTTTCAGAGGAAGGAGAAGTGAGAGCCCTTTAGAAAGCTGAATTTTCTGCTTCTGTTTCCAATTCAAATAATCTGTAAACTGGAAATGTTACAGCTGTGGCCCGCAGCCATCCCCCAACAACAAGATAAGGGAACATTTTCTATCTTGTGTAGTTCATGGTTTTTCAATCATAAGATAGTCTCACAACCAGGATGTAACATTTGGGGTAGAAGAACCATAAAAAAACAGTGTTTCTATGCAGCAACAACTTTTGGATGACAAACACCAACTGCAAAGCTGGTTGAGACATTAAAAAAATAATTTATTTCCACCGCTCACTTATGGATAGATCATGAAATTATTTGGGTTCCTGGGCCTTTTGTTGGATATTCAAAAAAGAAAACACTGTACAGAATATTAAAAGAGGAAACCGGTTGTGTGTGATGTATTTTCTTAAGGCAAAGCTTCAAAAGGTGCTCACCCCAGAGCAAAACTGGTGCTGGACCAAAGAAACAAAAGTACAAAAGACAGAAGCTCTTTAGTCTAAAGAGGAGCATGCGGCTCTAAACATCACTCACCCGATTATCCCATTAAACCTGCATTTGAAAAGAGAACTACAGTGTGCAGACTTTCTTCGGTCTTTTGTACTTAGGGCAAAGCTTCTCAGCTGTCAAACATTTGTAATCTTACTGGAGGCCATGTCAGCATGTTTAGCTGGTTTATATAGTAGGGAAAAGAGATAAATAAGTATTGGATCATTTATGATATTTTGGCAAATGACTTTGATTAGGATGAGAAGATAAACATTGTCATCAGTACATTTTGACTCAACCTTTTTGACATATCCAGCAACAAATGTTAAGAGATGTAATTTTTAACTGAGGTCCTTGAGTCCCCGGGGCTCCTGGACCTGTGTTTCTAGTTAATTTATGACTGTAACACAAACAGCTACTGAAAAACTATTCCTATTTCGGCAAATGTCAGACTAAAAAGTCATGAGTGAAACAAAATCTTTGACCTTTCACAATGAATGAGTGGGAAGGTGGAGCAGGACTCAGGCTGTCTGAGGTGGAGGAACAAAAAAGCATTAAGGGCACGTGATACATTCATAACCCCCATCAGCAGAGAACAATGATGCATGTTTGGTAAAAAAACAACAAAAAAAGGTTTCTCAAACATCTGTAGCTAAGACATGTAAGTATTAACATTTTGTGAATGAGCTGTTTCGAGCAGTCTTGTCAGGGAAGCGAGAAACAACAGAGGTGAAATCAAAGGAGAATTCTTCTAGCCGTGAGTTTGTAAATGTTAATGACCTCGTTATGGAGAATTGGGACGTCACTCTGAATGAACAGCAGAAGATCGGAGAGCTTTCCTTCTCCACATCTGTTTCTAAACTGGATCTTGATCAGCTTCAGTTTGGAGAGCAATCGCTCGAGCTCAGGCTGCACTGACCCAAAGACAACAGGATGATCTGAGCAAGATGTGGCTGAGCGAAAGTACTGAGTGTCATTGTGCCAAAATCAATTGAATGCTATGCCAACTAAAATGTTTTAAAAGGTGCTTTATTTTCCTAATGATCAGCCTACATAAAAGATACATTAATTTCTGAAATAATGGCCAATTAACTCCATCTTACAGGGCACTTCTTCACTAGGTAGGCACTTTAGATGTTTTTCTCTCATACAGTGCACCCTAAAGGGCACTACACCATCATTCTTGTGCATTACATCTTATAGGGGTGTTTTACATGACAACACTTCATCCTAACTCAACCATAACCAAGACAGTAAGGTCATTTTCTCATTTAAGAGAGAACCAGGGGGCACCCTTCCCCTACTGCTAAACGACACTGGAGAAATTCGTACATCCCACCACAAGGTGTCGCTGTGAGTAAAGATGAGCACTATTTCCCTCCAGTCAGCTCTCTCCTCTCCCGTGTTTACGTTTATTCAACAACATGGAGGACGAGGTTGATGTAGATATCGAGGGAGACGAGTTTGACACCAGTGTTAGGTGAGGATATTGACTTTTTGAGGCGAATTGTCTTTAATACTGTCAGTTGGTGCCGTGTGTTGTAGTCCACGATAGTTGTTTAACAGCTGTGTTGTGTGTTTGATGGTTGGTGTGTGTGTGTGTGTGTGTGTGTGTGTGTGTGTGTGTGTGTGTGTGTGTGTGTGTGTGTGTGTGTGTGTGTGTGTGTGTGTGTGTGTGTGTGTGTGTGTGTGTGTGTCGTCGCCTCCCTCATAAAGCTGCTCCTCTTTCTGTTTCAGTGAGCTGGATGGAGGAGGTTTAGTTCAGGAGCAGTTCGTGCAGTCTGCGTGGAAGAGCAGCGCCGGGATCCTGGTATGAGTTCATGAAGCTAAAATCCTTCAGCTGGATATCTAGTCTCACCGTCACTGCCTGTGCTGAGTATTTCCTCTCTCTCTCTCTCTCTCTCTCTCTGTGTGTGTGTGTGTGTGTGTGTGTGTGTGTGTGTGTGTGTGTGTGTGTGTGTGTGTGTGTGTGTGTGTGTGTGTGTGTGTGTGTGTGGTTTGCAGCCATGGGAGTTGGACAGCTCCATCAGCGCAGAGAACAGGGAGGTGATAGAGAGGATGCTGCTGGAGGAACAGTATCCTTTCACCGGACCACAAACGCGTCACAAGCCGATACACTAACTCAGTAGCTTTTAAAGGATGAGTTCATAGTTTTTTGTTTTTTTCAAGTTTGTCCTAAATCAATAGTAAGATGCCCAAATGAACACTGACATATTTTTTTAATTTAATTTTATTTCATCATTCCTTCTGTTCATACCGACCGTTAGAAGATCCCCTCATAATGCACTTAAAATGTAAATTATGGGGGACTAAATTGACTGCTCTCTGTCTGTGTGAAAATGTATTTTTAAAAGTTAACTTGAAGGTAAAATGAATCTCATCTCATGAATGTTATCATATGAATACCATGTCAAATCAAGTTAATATGTTTCAAAGTTCCCAATGTCTTGTTAGGGTCTGATTTCCTCTTTTTGCTATGATCCATCCAAAGCAGCTGAACAGGAAAACAAAGACACAAAAAGAGATTTTGTTTTACTAAATAAGACTGTAACTGTGTGAGACTGTAACTTTATTTGACTAACTCAAGACAGCTAACACCACATATTATGTTCACATAAACCTTTAAATCATTTCTAAATCAAATTGAGGACTGTGGATTTTGTCCCCATTCACTTACATGGTAATTACATTATTCTAATGGTCAGTATGATTACAGTAAGAAAAGAATGAGCTGAATGATTCAAGTTTATGGTTTATTTAATTTGCTTTGTAGTGACCATGCCTATTCTGTACACTACACTGCATGTTAAGTCTGTAACTGTCAGTTTACACATACATAATGAACTTAATGATGTCTGGATTGTATTTAGCTGCTTGGGTTTCATGTTACACTGGTGTGGCTTACTGGCTCACAGGAATATAGCATAACCATCTTTAATGTTATCAGTAACACTGTTGCGTGTGCTTTTCCTACTGTGACAAGTCAAAATATGATAGTAGGAATAGGCATTCAGTCATGGTGAGTCTTAAATGTTCTGACCAAATGATTTATTTACTGGAAATCCTGGAGAGTTTGTAATTACAGATATTAAAGACAAAAATGGAAAAAGTTAGCTGCACTCAATATTTGGAATTTTCAATTAAAAATGACTACAACGAATATTCAATTATCATAAAATAATAAAGTAGTTGTTTATTCATGTTCTGTTGATCTAAAATCAATTCATCAACTCATCAGTACAGCTCAAAAATAATTAAATTATTATTTGACTGAATACAACTAGTAATTTAGTTAGTTGGTTGCAGCTTCTTGGATTTGAAGATGTGATGATTTTACTGTGTGATTGTTTACAGTGAACTGTGTACTACACTGTGTCAGTGTTAGTCCTAAACTGTCCTCTCAGATACTATCTGACAGGTGAGGAGATTCCCAAACATATTTGGCACAGTGATGACAACAAGCCCAAAGTGAAGAAGTAAGTCACTTACTCTTTCAGCATTCACATGAGCACACTACATTGACTCCTCGTGTGTTGACTTCACTCATGTCCCGCTTCTCTGTTGGATGTTCAGGTCTCCAGCCAAGACGTCATCCTCAAATTCTTCCTCTCGTTGGTCCAAGCAAGAGAAAGACTTGTTCGAAGAGGGTCTGGTAAGTTTTCTCCTCTCATCTTGGGAAACGTTACATCCTGTATACCGTTTGAAGCAAGGTGTCTAAATAACTTGGTGGTTTTGTTTTTCTTCAGGCTCAGTTTGGTCGAAGATGGACAAAGATTTCCAAGCTGGTGGGCAGTCGTACTGTTCTTCAAGTCAAGAGCTATGCCAGACAGTATTTTAAACACAAGGTGAGATACCAATAACACTATATTTTATGTTACCCAATTTAGCATTTATAAGCAGTATATACATTTAGTAAATGTTAAATAACTCACTATAATGTAAGCAACTATATTTAAATGATTAATGTAGAGTATTTGCCAGCAATTATACATTCTCCTAAGAAGATATATTTTATAATTCTACAACTGTGTTAATACTATAGTGTGTTATAAACCATTTATAAACTTGTTGTACAGAGCTTATTAATGTTAAATACAGGGACTTCAAGTAAAGTATCGACCTGATAACCAAAGTAGCACACAGGTTTACTCACAGGTCAGTTTGTTAATGAGAGCTTAATCATTGTGCTTTTCAACACAGTCAAACTAATGAATTATTCACTCTTTCACAAACTGAATGCATCCTCTGGAAGGTTTGGGATATAAAAAATGAAGCTCATAATCTCAGACTCATTTACCATCTGTACTTTTTTTTTCTCCAGACTGAATCTGAACCCGAAGCTGCAGCTCCCTCTACAGTCGCTGAGCTGCACATGCACCCTCCTCAGCCCACCTCCAGTCATGCACCCACTCTTGCAAACACTGTGCGCATAGAGAAGCTTTCTGATGATGAGGATGAGGACGTAGACATCACAGATGACCTCAGTGATGACGGAGAGGCAGACAACAAACCGCAGGCTGCACTTGAGCAAACTGAGCTCTGTAAGGCAGATCAGCCAACAGACCCCGAGATCCAGACTGGCAGTCCCACACAAGAGGATGAAGACGCAGGTCAGACTGAGACAGGGGAAAAACCTGGCCACAGCTCTTTGTCTCCACAAAGTCCTCAGCCTTCATCTTCACTTCCTGACTCAGAGGAGCCTGCTGTGACTGAGTTAGACAAAAAAGGCCAGCAGACTGTATCACCTCTTCCAATAAACACTCACAGGACTGATGAGCAGGAGAGCCAGAGTTGCCGGCCTGAGAGCTCCACACAGACGACACATCAGCTGGAAGAAGCCTGTAGCGACGGCACAGGTGAGACTCACTGCTGTTGTTTTCATTTAAAACCAACTCATGATGATCTCTTTCGGAAAATTCATTTTTTTTTTGCCTCACAGATCCTTCTGATAAAGCTGAGGAGAATCTAAGCGACAGACCAGAAGAAGACCAGGATGAGGAGGAAGAGGAGGAGGAGGAGGAAGAGGAGGAGCTTAAAGTCCCTGAGCAGGAAATAGAGATGGACATGGAGACAATCACTGAGGATGAGAAACAAGCCATTCCAGAGTTCTTTGAAGGACGACCATCCAAAACCCCTGAAAGATATCTAAAGATCAGAAACTACATCCTGGATCAATGGTAAAATGTTGCAACACAACTCTGCACATGAGCAAACACGCCAGAATGAACCATCATCATCATCATCATCATCACTGTTCTCATCAACAGGTTGAAGAGCAAACCCAGGTACCTGAACAAAACATCGGTGCGCCCTGGCCTCAAGAACTGTGGTGACGTCAACTGCATTGGCAGAATACACACCTACCTGGAACTGATCGGAGCCATCAATTTCAACTGTGGTAAACCTGCTGAGCCTTCCTCACTTCTATTCTTTTTTATCTTTTGAATCTTGCTTCTCTCTTTTACTTTGAGGCTCTGTTTTTGTTGTTGTCGTAGAACAAGCAGTGTATAACCGCCCAAAGGTGGTGGACCGCTCCAAGCACAAAGAGGGCAAAGATGTGCTAGAGGCCTATCAGCTGGCACAGAGGCTGCAGAGCATGGTAACTTAACCCATAAACTCTTCTCAATTCTGACATCTAAACTCAAATATCTGAACTGTGAGCTCGCCTGATCTTGAGCTAACTGCTGATTGATTGTAGCGGACCCGGAAGCGTCGTGTGCGAGACATCTGGGGAAACTGGCGTGATGCTAAAGACTTAGAGGGACAGACATATGAGGTTTGTACACACTCAGACACACACATTGACTGGAGGATTCACACCTGTATGTCTTCTGATACTGTCTTAATGTTGTTTGAATCAGCATCTGAGCGCGGAGGAGCTCGCCCTGCGGAGAGAGGAGATGAAGAAGCAGCCGAAACCCTGCAAGATCCCCAGAAACAGAGGGTGAGTGTGATGCGACACACGCCGAATTCTTGACATCCTTGTTTTTATAAATGTGTAAATATTTAAGGTGTCGCTCCCTCTTCTAGATCTTTTGATCCCTTCCAGCTGATCCCCTGCAGGTATTTTGGAGAGGACGTACAGGTTAGTGACATCTGTCTCATCATTCTGTCACCAGTAACACAGCCCATCATACAGAATATGACTTTCGTACACCGATTTTAATGTGAGGTTATGTCTCCATAACCCTCATAACAGTTAAAAAGATCAGAGCTCAATCAGTTTCAATCAGAAAATCTTTAAAAGACCATCTGAAATGCAGTTTTAATTTTATTGCATCTCTGCACTCATGCACTTATTGATCGTACTACTACACAGAACTTATTTCTGTTTTAACCAGCAACTATATTTTAATTGTCTTCATCTTTAGGTGTCATTCATATTAAGTTAAAAAGCTCTTTTTTCCCTCCTAGGAACCGTTCCAGGTCATTGTGTGTGCAGAGACTCTTCTAATCATGGACATGGTATGCACACAACCACACAGACTGTATGTGTTGTCTCTTTAGAACAGAAAAAAGGCCAGAGATAGTCAGCTGCCTTTCTATAAATATAAAAGATATTAGCTCAATTACATACTTTAAAAAAAAAATCTTACTTCATTTTTTCTTTCATGGTTGGTATGGGATACAACCGTAACTGTTGCATATAGCTATTATGTCATACGTAGTTTTAACTTTAATTTTGTATTATTTTTCTCTTAAGGAGCTGTGCTTTATGTGTTCTACATGCACCATGAGCTAATTAACTGGGTTTATTTATATATTTATTTATTTTGCCAGCCTGCAAGGCATGACACCCTCTACATTACAACCAATTATCTTTTTTTTTTAAGCGATATTACTTTTCTTTGATGTTGCCCAATTAATCAAATATGCTTTGCTCATCAGCATGCCCATGTGTCACGGGGGGAAGTCATCGGCCTGCTCGGTGGAACTTTCAACGAGAAGGAGAGAGTGTTAAAGGTAAGAGGAGTTGGGAGCAACAATGTGACCAACAAGGCTAGAGACTTCATGGAAAAACATTGCTGTATTTGTGCTGGGTGCAGATCTGTGCGGCAGAGCCGTGTAACAGCGTGAGTACAGGTTTGCAGTGTGAGATGGACTCGGTGTCTCAGACGCAGGCTTGTGATGTGCTGTCATCCCTGGGCTTCAGTGTGGTGGGCTGGTACCACTCGCATCCCACCTTCAACCCTAACCCCTCAGTGCGGGATATTAACACGCAGGACCAGTTCCAGAGTTACTTCTCACGTGGCGGAGCCCCCTTCATCGGGATGATAGTGAGCCCGTATGACCCAGCAAATCCCTCCCCGCACTCTCAAACTACGTGCCTGTTGGTGAGGGAGAGCCAAGAGCCCGCGGGTCCACAGAGTATGCATAACACACACATACACACACACACACACACACACACACAATAAGACTCAAAACTTCAAAACCTTTTCGATCAAAAAGCTCTGAAATCAAGCTGACAATGTAGGTCAGTTGTTTCTACACAGAGTAGCAGCACAGTTTCTCCTCTGGCTAAGTTTCTCTCTCGTGTTTCTTCCCAGAGCTGCCTTACAGATTCGACTTCCTGTCATCACAAGACATTCCAGACTGGGAACAAACATTAAGGAGAGCCCTGTGGATCATCCATAAATACTCTCAAGCACCTGGGTGAGTGAGATATAAGACTGAAGTCGACATTCTGACACATGCAATCACATGCTGATAGTCTTTTTTTGTGACATTGAACAATTTTTCTTGTTAGTAAATTAGGAGGTTGAGTATATGTCTAAAATGTTATTTTCTACTCTGGATAGGAGTGTGCAGATGAACAGATTTTTCCGGAAGGACTCCCATCTCACCTGTCTGGAAAAGGTCAGTTAAGCTCATCAGTCTAATCACAGGAATAGTTTGACATTTTGGTATTTGCACACTTAAGTCAGGTTACCCGGTTATCTCACAGTGACTACTAGACTCTAAAGTTACATATTACCTAACTTTCTCAATTTAGATGCTGTCGTCTCTGGCCAAGTACCTGGAGCACCTGCCAGAGGAGGAGGGAGACTCCTTCCTCACTCAGATCCAGGCTCTTTTCCACTCAGACTTTATAGCCAAGCAGGAAGCATCTGACCAGGAAGAAGAAGAGGCTTTACCTGTTGACTCAGATAACCTCACCTTTGACCACCTGATCAGTCAGGAGCAGCCCCTGGGGGGAGGAGGAGACTTAGCTTCAAACAGCAGTGTACAGCCCACCACGTCAGAGACAGACAGCAGCACATTGTTACATCTGGGCTCTGTGTTGTCAACCGAACATGACTATTTACTGTGAAGGACCATATCTGACCATACTGGTAATATTCTACATTAGTTGACTCACCATTAACTAAAGTGTAAATAGTATTAGGTTTTATATCAGTATTACTAGCTTTCTCATTTAGTATTTTAACAACATTTTCTGAACGTGGTATCAGATTTTGAGCAGAGTTCTCATTTAAGTCATTTAACCAAAAACCCAGTCCAAGTGTGTGTGTGAGAGAGAGAGAGTGAGAAAGAGAGAGAGTGAGAGTGTGTGTGTATAATGTATGTGAAAGCATTTCATTTTCTTAGTTCTGCTGGTGTATTTTAAACACTGAAATAAAACCATATTTTCTTATTTCTGTGCTGTTTATTAATTTGGTGCAGCCATTTACAACACAATATTCTGGCTAACTTTGACTCATCCTTTACAACATTAAAAAAAGCAGTAACAGTTTCTTGTCACTAAAATTAAACTGCAACGATAGAATTATTTATGTTGTTAAATTTGCATGCGGGAATTCGTATCATATTTGTAACCATAATGTATTATTTTAACCTAAGGCAGTACGGTAAAGGGGCGAGAGAGCTTCAATACAGGGAAAATGTTACTTTGGATAAGCAGGAGCGACGAACTCAGGTTTAGGTTACGGAATCGTGCCTTGGGCGATCCAATACAGGTCGGTCGGAACTGTCGTTGCAGAGTTGTTTCTGGGGGGACACATTTTGGAAGCAGGCGCGTCGAATATTACGAACCGCTTAAGTTTATTTAAGCTCGTGATGAACGTGTTGGCGTTTAACGTCGAAAAAAGGATTTGAAGGTTTTTAATGTGTTAACCTTTAATAAATGTAACTCTTTGCACAGTAGCAAACATGTCCGTCACGGCTGTTGGACAGTGGTAACCAAGGTTACACGGAGCTGGCGCTGACATTGACAGCTGAGAGCAGGTATGACTGTTCAAGTTAACCCAGTAAAAAGTACCTTTAAAATGCTCTGGCTTTAAAGTCATATCAGCCCTCTCATACAATAAACGACCGTGTTGGCGTCGTCTGCACTTACTGAAGTGCTGGCAGAGGTTTCATCCACTTCTGAGGAGTGAACCGGGAAAAAGTAAAGTTTCTGCAGCACGAACAATGGCTTTACTTTGTGTTCATGTTTTAAGAGGTAGTCGCTTGTGTTCCCTCTCTGCACATTTGACTCGAAACGTTCAGGTGCACAAACAAGCTGGATACCGTGTGAGAAAGACAGACTGGTCTGTGTCCTCTAAGTCCAGCTGTCGTAATGTATACTTCGGAGCCACTCCATGTCTTTCAAAACAAAGCAATGGTGGGACAGTGTGTTACAAGAGTAGTCCCAAAATGACCTTTCCCCCGCAGCCTGGCCCTGTCCTGATCCAATGGGGACACCATTTCCACACCTCAGCTCCTGTGAGGGCTCTGCCTGTTCCTCTCGTGTGGATAGTGCTCAAACCTCTGCAGAAACTCTTCGCTATAATACTGGGCAGGTAGGAGACACAGTGGAAGCTGAGCTCTTACAGAGTTAGTTAGTTGTCAGTGTTGATTAATCAAAACATCAATTAAAACTTATTAATACAACCAATTAGTATAACATGTCCAATACATACAAGTAAAAAACATTAAATAAAAAAAAAGCAATTACACAGAATTATTTTCAATAAATGTGCCCATTTATAAGTTGAAAACATGCACATAATCTTCCATTAAATATACATTTAAATTGAGAAATGTATTCACTGGTTTAAGGCAAAGTGTTCTTTAATTACACATCTCATAATGAACACATTGCTAATTGTTTAATCAGCAGTTGTATTAATTGTGTTATTTGGATATGAACAAATTAATTACTTTAGAAATTGTTGCCTTGTTTCTGTTAATTAATTGGTTTTAATTAACTGGTAAAAAAAAAACTGGACTAGACTGTCTGTGGTAGTTTGGCTCCACAACACAAACTGGCAGTGAGGCTTTATTTTGGATTAAAACTGAATTTGCAGCTCCCTGCAGCACAGAGAGCTGTTTTGTTTAGTCACTACTTCAAAAAGTATTGGCCCACTTGTTTCCATTAATATTTGACTGTTTCCTTTGGGCACCCACACAAAATTACTTAAGCATTTTGTGCATAGCAGATTGCTGTGAGCCTGATTTATGCATGCTTATATGATATTTTCTTGGCCCTAGTGGTTTTGAAACGGGGATTATTGTTCTAAGTGATTCTGTTTTGATTCCTACACTTATAACTGGAACTTTTACTACTGATTTTTCAGTTTTTACTTGCCTTTTATGCTAAATGCTAAACTTTCTGGCAAATTACTCTTCTCTTTCCATCCTTTACCACTTTAGTGCAGTATATGATGTAAAATGTACTGCATGTGGCTATTTAAGCTACATAAAGAGACATTTCATAGGTTGTGGCCTCCCTCTGTGCACAGGAGTATAAGGAAGTGGTGGGTGGCACTACCAGATGACCGCCGGCAGCTGATGCGCGAATGGGCCTGGCAACGCCGCTGGCGGCTGGCAGCAATAGCAGGTGTTGCCATGGTGATTGTAGCCCTCCTTCTCCTGACCCACCTGGATGAGTCCCCTGTGACTGGACGTACCCGCCTCCTGGTGTTCAGCAGACAGAACTACATGGAGCTGGCAGCTCTCACGTCGGAGGCGGTGAGAGAGAGAGGGGAGGTTGCAAATGTTGATGATGATGATGATGATGTGTTAGGAGGCGATGTATCGGATGACCACGGATCATCAAATCACCAATCAGGCTTTTTACATACACAGCCTACATTTGTTATACATGTGACATTGATGTTCCTGTGTGAGAGGCTTTTTGTGCAGATCTTTGTATAAATATACTCTGAGCTGTCAACTTCATACTTCCCAGAAAATAACATTATTCATGTGTGAGTGAAGATTCATGGAGAGTGAGTCAAGTAAAATGATATTTGATTAAAAGAACGGATGTGTAGAAAATGTAATATGAGAAGTGAAGCAAATTTAAAGTCTTCCTTAAAAGTTTATTTGTGTGTCTTTCAGTACATGGAGGAGTTTGCGGAACTGTTGGTTCCAGAGACTGACCCTCGTCACCAGGTGGTGGAGCGGGTGGTGCAGCACCTGGCGCAAAGAAACAAGGACATCCCTGAAATGTCTGAGGTCACCTGGAGCGTCCATGTGGTCCAAAGCCCCAACACCAACGCCTTTGTCCTTCCAGTCAGTAACAGAAATACAGAACAAGAATTATATATTTCAATGTCTTTCAATATTATCACATTATTGTATCTTTAAACTCCTGGTTAGGTTTTCAGATGTCGGAGTGTGTCTTACATTTCCTTGTGACAGCAATTTAATATTTTGGATTAGTTTGTCAAATTATAGTTTGCTTGCATTTGTTTCCTGTCCACATGAAAAATGGCTAAGAAAATACAATATAAATGAACACAAGGTAAATAATTCAAAGTTATTTAGTAGTAAGTTGCTCAGAGTGGGTGTGGTTTGCAGCAGTAGGATGATTAGCAGTAGGATGAGACAAATGACCAAACAGATTATGACTGTATTTTGCTTTGCGTAGAACGGGAAAGTGTTCATGTTTACTGGGATGCTGGACGCTGTGACAGATCTTCACCAGCTCTCCATTGTCCTGGGACACGAGATGGCTCATGCAATATTGGGACACTCCGTAAGTATACAACCCTCAGCAGACTGTGTTTGTGTCTGTGGCATTGTTTACTTGATTATATCACCCTTCATAGGATTTTTCTGTAATATTTTACTTGGCATTGGTAGTCAGTTTATTTGACATGACAGTATCTTGTTCACAGTGGACAATGACAACATCTGCTCATATTAAGTGCAGGACATACAACAGGGAATGTATTATACCTGTTACTTTATTCATATACAGAAGGCAAGCTCTCATTATGTGCATTTATTCATTCAGCACAGGTTATAGTTGTGTGAGGGACACAAACCGTTTACAACAGCTCTGAGTCTGATGCAGAAAAAAACAGAAATCTGTTAGCTCTATGGATCATGAATATAGTTCAACAGTCTGAATTGATGTAGTGTACAAAGAGCAGTGTGGTATTCTGAAATATGACAGCCTTAGTTGATAGCAGCAGACCTTGCCTTGCATGAGGATGAGTCACTGAAAACAATTAAAGTGCAAATGTGGCAAAAAACAAAGTTTAGTCATTTTGAAGCCCTGGGCACACAGAGAAGAAGTACAGCTGGAAGTCTTCCAGGTCTCTCCCACACAAGGCTGTAAAATATGTATGTGGACCTCCTATAGGTATGTGGGTTATACACTATACACTATTCATCGTCAGCCCCCACTCTGTCTCAGTAGCATAGTTGTGGCTGAAGTGGCATCAGTTGCAGTGTTGTTGCATCAGCCGGTGATAAAGACTCACTGACAATCACCTCCAAACACTCACTGATCCTGTCAGCGCTATGATGACCAAAGTCCTGTCGACCGAGGGCACTGTCGTGTTTTATTAATTCTCCGCAGATGGCTGTTTTTACTCGGGCTATAAAAGCCCATTTTTCTTGTTCTAAAAAAGTGTCTACTGAAGTTGTGGGTATTTCAAGACCTTAAACGTCCTCAGAGGAAATGCTTGAAGGAGATTTTAATAAGATGAAGGGAATGAGCATCGATGGGCTTGGTATTACCCAGTAGGTGTGCTCTATTGGATTGGCTGTTAAAACCTCTAAATCTGTTGCAGCGTTAAAGTTCTGCTAAAATAGATGGGAACGATCAATATGTTCCAGCTGCCTCTCTAACCTCCTCAAAACGTTTTACCTCTTATTTTTCTCTATCTCTATCTCATTCTCTTCCATTTTTTTTTTACCCAAATCCCTCACTTTCCTTTTTCCTTCATTTTCTCCTCTGTCACCCCACATCGCTCTGCCCTCCTCCCCCAGGCAGAACAGGCCAGTCTGTCCCATGTCGTGGACCTCCTGTCCGTTGTTTTGCTGACAGCCATCTGGGCCGTATGTCCTCGAGACAGCCTGGCACTTCTGGGACAGTGGGTGCAGGACAAGCTCACACAGGTGACACACATTACTTTGCGTCGCGTTTTACCATATACACTGTATAGCACAATTTCCTGGTTGCCAGTCAAGTGAGGAAACATTGACACACCTGATATACAATGTTCACTGACATGGTATGTTGCCATTTTTGTTGTAAAGTTTGAAAGCACTGAAATAGAGTCTGACTTCTGCTAAATGTTGTGATTCTTGTAGTTTGTACACCCTCATACATACATCATCTGTTTCTCCCTCAGTTCATGTTCAACCGTCCTTACAGCAGGAAACTGGAGGCTGAAGCAGATCAAGTTGGACTGCAGTTGGCTGCAAAGGTATCATCATCCTCAATTTGTTATTACTTAAAGGGGCACTCCACCAATTTTACACATGAATTTCAGTTTACTACCTGGTGATGTCATCAGGGTTACCTTGGCTTGGGCTTGAGACTTTTAACAAAAAAACCTGCATTACAAACTGGAGGTGTGGGGTTTGGCATGTGTCTAATGAAAGATGCTACTGAGTTGTATTGTGGGAAATGTAGGATCTAGCATTGACCCGTACAAGCAACTAAAATTCAGGATATCTCGGTCCTGCTGTGCTTGGATTTTGACAGTTTTTTCACTGTGTCTCTTCTAGTTCCCCACATTTGTGCAAATCCAATACAAAATGTATGGAGTACCCCTTTAGCACAATATGACAATACTAAAGATCATTGGGGCTTTTGGAATGGTTTAATGTTTAGTGTTTAATTTAGTGTTTAATGATCAAGGCCTTGTTTAAACACATCTTACTCTTTATAGGCTAATCAGCATTTTAACATTACAAAGTTATACTCTTCCAATGGAGCTGCTGCTCTATAACCCTGTAATCTCTCAACAGGACCCTAGGGGGCAGCGTTGTCAAACTAAACTAAACTAAACTAAATGTATGTTATTAGTTCAGATTTTCAGCTCAAGACAGAGATGCCACACTGTGCATGTGTGTTTCTAAGTCCACGGGGTGTGTGTGTCCTTCCCAGGCGTGTGCAGATGTGCGAGCGGGCCCTGTATTCTGGCAACAAATGGAACTCAGAGACCAGCTGAGTGGAGAGCCCACCCTCCCAGAGTGGCTGTCCACACACCCATCACACAGAAACAGAGTTACTCAGCTGGACCGCCTCATACCACAGGTACACACACAAACAAAAGACCCTCTTATTCTACTTTTTACCTAAATTATGCAAATAAACATATTTCTGTAGCTTTGATGCATCTGTTTGTCTAAAGTGAAAGATAATCTGATCCTCGCCTGAAGAGAGCCCGACACCTGTCTGTTGTTTAGGAGAATCAGTGCAGCTTGGGAGCTGGTGGAGGGAGTTTTAATGGAGCTAATGAATCGTCTGGAGAGATGTACATCCACCTGCAGACATGTGGAGAGGAGGGCAGAGAGGAAGGACAGACTTGGGGAGGAGAGGAAAAGATTCAGGGTTTTAGGAAGACAGGAAAAACATTTTGCCACGCTGGGGCCTGCTTAACTTAATGTCTTGGAGGCTTTGAGCTGAGGACCTGAAAGAAAACAGCCCTGCAGTGGCAGCTCGATCCCACCGGCTCACACATGTTGCTGCAAAGTGGTGAGACAATCAATCGTATCTTAAGGCTAGAAGAGAATTCAACAAGCGGTTAAAGCAGCAACTTCTATGGTAGCGTCAGCATCCACAGTCATTACATCTCATGTTCGTATGTGAGAGAGAGCGAGAGAGAGAGAGAGAGAGAGAAAGAGAGAGAGAGATTAACAATGTATCAGGCAGCATCGACTTTAACCTTGAGCTAGAGTTGGATTGTTGGTACACTGTCAGATGCTCCAAGCACAAAAGACGAACAGATGGTTAAACCACTAATTGTCCATCAGGTGCCTGTGTTGTTGAGTGTGTCCTTGTTCTGTGTGTGTGTGTGTTATACATTTGTGCATGTGTGCCATACTGAAACCCTGTGTGGTAGATTGACCTCTAACAGCAGTTGCTGGTGAGGCCAGGATGTAGCCACAGGCAGCGAAGTGATGAAGACTGTTGTTTTGGGGATTCAGCGGCCTGCATTGTGTGTGAAAACTCTCTGGCTCTGGTATCTATAATACCCTCCTCACAACAAACTGCTCAATCCAGCGTAGCAGCACATATGAACCAGTTAACAGCTGATCCCGGTCGGGTGAAAGTGATGCATAATGTGATGTTTTTAACCTTGCAAAAAGGTGACAGCATCAAGGCACTTAACCCAACTCTTCTGAGGGGCACTTTGCTTCCACTAGTGTGCTCATCATCCTTAAGAAAAGCGCATTAAGTCCACCCGTAGCATGAGAGGGAGAGCCTGTTGAGTGGGAAGCCGAGTGCATGTATGTGCTCAGAGTCTTGTAGGTAATTCTAAGTGAGAGATTAATGAGTTGGCTGTGTGTGGGTGTGTAAGACAGTCTCTAAATGCTGGCTGGTGTTTGCAGTTAGTTCAAACCAGACCGATTTAACATAGAGGAGTCAAATCTTCTAATATCTTTGATTATCTTTGTGTCTGTCCTATTTTGTTTCCCTTACTTTAGCTCAATGCATCTGTTTATGTCAGTATGTTTGTTGTCCTTGTTTGTCACTGGTGTCTTTTTTGTTTCTTTCCTCCACTCTGTCTATCTCATTCTCCTCTTGTCTCATTCATTTTAGTTCACAGCTGCCTTTTGATTAAATATGCAGTAGAAAGTACTTATAACAAAGTAAAAAGAACAAGAGGCTGATAATAACGATACTGCATCAGCGTTTCCGCCACAAAAGTTGTTAGGGCCGACAGCCAAGTATCTTTTTTTGGGGTGGGAGGGAGTAGTTGGATCTTAGGTCTTAAGGGGTTGTAGCATTTATTCACCGATAAATAGCCTAAACTGTACACATACTGCACTGCTATGTTCACAGTTATAATGTTACTGCCAACTTACTCTCTGCTCTGGTCGCCAGCCTCGCTGTCACACGCTCCCTCTCTCGAGACCGCACACTCACTACACACACAACCTACGCACCTCTAAGGAGCTACGCGACTTGTATTACACATGGTAGTTAAAAAAACCCATCTTAAAATACATTTAAAAATACAATTCCCCAATGCTTAGGTCTGGTGGTCCCGAGGGGATTACAATACACGTCGAAACCATGCTGCATACAAAACCACCAAACGCTCTCCACCAAACCAACAGCCATTTATTACAGGACATACAACAGCCATCCTTTTGTATTTTTTCATTTGTAGAAAAATATATTTTTTTGATCATTTTGAATTGAGTTAGTTCTGTTTTCCTTTTTTGAAAGTGTCTGTTATTCTTTCTGTCTTTGTCCAGGCCCTGGAGTTGAGGGAGAGCTGTGTCTGCCCTGCTCTACCTGCCACTGACCCACGTACTGTCTTCTCCAAGAGCGTCCGTGTGTTGCTGGAAAATGCTAATGACCAGGGGAGAGTAGGGCCAGGGGGGTCACTCAAGCCCCTTCCCCGCAGCCCTGCCAACCTGCCTGCTGCTCTGCTTGCCCAAAATATACTTCCTTCTTCTCCGAATGTGGAGCAAGAGAGCAAAGGTCCAGTCTCAGTCACAACTTCAGACAAAGCTGTGACGCCCCCTGTTCCTGCTGAGGAACAGCATGGGGAGCAGAGCACCAGCTGACAAGGATGATAAGTCCCCACAAACTTCTAATTTTTTACAAACTGGCTTGATGAGTGAGTGATTGCTTTACTGGTCAGTACTGGTCACTTGCTTACTGGTGTATTTGCAGAACCGCTGTCTAGTTACTGCTGCTAGAAGACTTCTTCCTTGTTGTCTATCAAATTTCAGAGCCCCTGGGTGCACAGGTGGTAAGGGTTGCTGTTGCTGCTTTAAAGACTCAAACTGGTTGGACACTGGTGAGGGTGGAGCTGCGGATGGTAGTGAGAAAAGAAGCTGTCAATCAGTCTAAACTGCTGGAAGATTATGGGAAATAAATCAACAAAAACCTAACCTTTCCTTTCACTGCAACTACTACTGACTGAACTTCAGAGAACGTTAACCATGCTGAGTGACTACAAAGATGCCACATTAATTAGATAACCTCGGACGGACAAATGCTGAATTGATTAGCAAAGCTTCCATACATTTCGAGATTAATATGTGCATTATTCATCGACACACGGCAACAGACGAGAGTAAGCATTTTGTGTGTGCATGTTGGAGGCTTCGTCCATGGCAGGCAGAGGACATCTACATTCTCATTACGACTGCTGCATTCTCATGCCACACACACTGCACTTACGCATTCTCTAGCCTGAGGGACTTAATGGTGTAAATTTATGCTGGGTTGTTTGCAGGTTCTAAAACGCCATTTTTGTGCACAGGAATGCCAATATCCACCGTCAAGCTTTGAGAAATCTTTCATGGGATTTTGTAAAAATCGTATTTAACAAGGCAAGTTGACTGAGAAAACATTCTTATTTACAGCAACAGCCTGCGAGCACTGTCGTCGATGCCAAGAGGAGGGCAGTTATGGTTCATATCTTGGTAATCTTTTGTGTGTGGTTAATCTTTTGTGTGTTTGTGTGTATGCTGAAACAAATAGCACACTTGTTATACTGTGAAATCAAAAGGCGACTACTGTGTTTTCATTTGGGAGAAATTATTTTATTTGTGTCATGCATCTTAGGAGCTGAGCCTGTATCAGCTTATGAAACATCAGTCAACAGTCAATGGAGGCTTTATTCTACTGCTAACAGGGTAGGTCTTTATCAGAGTCAGTGTCTACAGGTGTATTAGTATGTGTGAGTAAGTGGGCAGTAATAAGATTTGTACAATACTGTGCAATGAAGAGCCAAAGTGAATATTGTTTTTTGCATATCAATAATCAAAGCAATAGCCAAAAAAATAAAAGCTTTTGAAGAAAAACGGTGATTTTGGCTTTTTTTATCGCAAGATCTGCTTAAATTCAAACGGATCAAAGATGTTCATGTGTCATCAACAGAAATGCGGATTATGGGAACACAATTGAATAATGTTCCAGTGTGTGAGAGAGTAAGAGGAGATGATGAGCCTGTGTGACATCGGATAAGAACATCAAAAAGCCTGTTGTCACACCAACCAATTTAGCAGTGGATGAAAGATGTGCGGAGATGGAGACTGATGCACCAAGCAGTTCATTCATTAGTGTTCATATATGTATTTATGTGTGTGTGTTTGGTAGCTACAGCACTTACTTGTTGATGCAAGGCTCCTGGGAGAATTTCTCTCTGGCCTCTCACAGCTGATCAGACAGATGCAATGTTTGGAATTTGCATAGACAAGATTATACCAACATAGACAGTCATAATCAAATGAAAGCTACCAGAATTCCCATCAGTCTGCCTCACAGTCCTGCTTTTGTAATGCCTGCCAACTGTTACAAGGGTCTAGCTGACTCAGTTGACTACAGGATCAATCCTATAGACCGTGTTATCTTGTTGTACTAAAAGAGCATTATAGCAATATCCACAACCCTTTTAACACATGGGCCTTCTTACGTTCTGCTGCTGAAGGCAAGTTTCAATGTGTAAAGATGTCCCTGTTCCAACAGATTTAACCTTTTCCAGGATTTTTGGAAGTCCCAGGTCCCACTCATTCTAATGGAGACTTCCCATTTCCTGGTTGCACTGTCGTGTGCACACTGAAGCATCTTGATGCCGCTCCCTTTACCACTCAGACAGAAATTGGAACATGAGCAGGCAACAGATGACACACTCACACCCAGAGGTAATTGTAATGAGTGTGATACAACACACACACACACACACACACACACACACACACACACACACACACACACACACACACACACACACACACACACACACACACACACACACTGTGCTGAGTAATTGTAGCCTACTGCTGGAGTCTAAACAATGCTGCGACAGAGGGCTTAATCAAGGAAAACAAAGACACAGCAGTCAGATGGATTGAAAGGACAGAAATAGAAAAATAGACAAAGTGAACCCAGGGGGATTGACAGGAGAAGAAAAGAAAATAGAGCATCCTTTTGGTGTGATTTACATTTGAATCAAACATTTGAACATATTTCTGCACAAAAGCTGAAAGGGAAAGTCCCTTTCTGTGTCGTGTGTAGCCTTGGGTGAAGAAGGAATCTGTTGAAGGAAGTGAGGCATCAGATGTCTACTTTATGTCTGTAACTTCACCTTAAGTCTCAGATTGTTTTGTGTTTGTATATTCTCCCGCCCACTAGAGACATCAGGCCGCTTTTAAGACCTCTGACAATCTGCTTGCAGGTATTTCAAGTTATTGACAAGTACAGCAGTGTTGAAAAGTAGGAGAAGGAGCAGTAAAGGCAGCACACCCACAATAGAGAAGGCAGAAAGAACGCTATACGGCAAACTCAAGATGCTGTTTTCCCAACAAAAACACTCCCAGAGAGAGTCGGGGCACTGAAAGAGCAACCCGACACATCTGCTGTGTAGGTGGCTGAATGATGTCCCAGAATGCAGCATGGCTACCCTCTGACCTCCCTGTGGAGTGTTGCTCGAAGTGGCTCATCCACAATTCCATTTCTCGGATCCTCCCTGAGACACAAACACACACACACATATAAATACACATGTAGCAGCTGGTTACGGCATGTAGAGGGAATATGGTGATGAAAATGTGTGTGCGGTTGTGGTAAAAGTTGCTGTGTCCTTCCGCTGTGCATTAATTATACATGTGGCATGTGGGTGTCTGATTGAAATGAATATTTTACTGCTTTTAATCAGTGCCATTGCCAGAGTGATGGAGCATCTGGCTGTGTTACCTGGGTAATTAAAGATGCTGTCTCACACACGCACACATGCAAGTCTCGGAGGTTGTGTCTGTAGTATGAGACAAAAGTACTCCAGAGGTTTACTAATGAGCCAAAATTCAATTTGGAATGTTTTAAAGCAATGGGGCCCCATGGAGAAATAAAGATGGCTTCCTCTTTTTTTGCCTTTGTCTAACTTTGATCAACAAAAAAGCTTTTCATACAGGCCAGGGGACAATGGAAAGTCTCTTTTAGGTCAGGGAGTAACCTTAGCAATATGAGTGCCAATGTTTACTGTAGATAAATCTCACAATGTGATATATTCCACATGAAAAATTAAATGATATGTGTGATATGATTATGTACAACTCCAAGTGGCAGCAAACCAACACAATCCTGACTAAAACATGTACATGGAGATGCAGACAAGTTTTAGAGATTATTAAGGGTACAGCTTCCTCTTGATATAGCCATTTCTTTCTGCAAGTTTTGCATCTCACTTGTTAGTGTAAATTTGTCACTTCCTGTGCACTGAGAAGAAGATCTCTCCCCACTGAGCATACCTGGAACTACATTTTATTTTTAGCAAATAGGCCAAACCTTTAGTGCTCAGGAAGGGTGGGGTTGTTCTTCTTTGTTGCAGTCTTGTCTGACCTAAGTAGGCTGATAACGCACCACTTTCTTCCTGACACAGAAACCTGGTGTAGTGCAGCTTAAATTAGACATAACGCTGAAGCTAATGTCTGCATTAGACATACAATGCTAGACTGAGAGTCATGCTTCACTAAAAGCTTAAAATTATGATTTATAGAGAGAAAATTAACACACTTTCTGGTCAAAAACAGCCTGTAATGTAGTATTCTTGGCATATTTTATATGTTCTGGGATTTTCCTGGGAACTGTGCTTCTATTATGTGAACCACAGTGAAGGAAGAGTCTGGCACGGGGTCATCAAGGCTATCTGGGTATTCTCTTTCAACACACAATACAGGTCTTCCTCTAATGGCTCCCCGTGTCCTCTCCGTCTGTCTTATCCTCTTGATCTGTGCCTGTGTGTGCGTGTGAGTGTGTGTTTGTGCTCATGGTTGAACTGGTAGAGGTTTTTATAGTCTGGCTGCTGTGATGCTATTAGAGATTAGGATGTTAACACAGTCCCTCATCTGACTGCATCGATCCCATCCCTCGCAGTGGAATCACATTAATACTAACAACGTCAGGTACAAGCTTTGTAGCTCTCTTTACCCCTCTCTCTCTTTTTACATTTGCTTCTCTGTCAGTGTTGATTTAAATTTGAATAACCAGCTTTCTTGTCGGTCTTTCAACAAGGAGATGGGTGCAATCTAATGAAGGGAACGAGGAAGATTGCAGAAGCAGAGGGGGACTAGGGGATGTGGAAATGAGATGAGATGAAATGGTTTACATCAGTCTTCCCCAGCTGCTCTGACACCGGTAGCTTTCAGTGTTTGAGCGCATACATCAAGTCACAATTCAGGGTAAGCATATTAAGATAGTGAACAAGTTCTTTTTATGGGCTTGTGAGAAAAAAATGAACACCATGTAACGGTTTATTCAAGGACAGGTGGTGAAAACGTGAGATTAAAGATTGTTGATGACACTGGAATTAAATTAAAGGTGGCACTGGAGATGTAAGAAAATTGTATTCCACTGTTGTTGACATCACAGAAACCAAAACAGGCCCCTTTTCAGTCTTTTGTATGTGCCGGAGCAGCAGTGCATTATATTTTTCCTCTCACCTCCTCTGTGATCCCCGTGAATCTATCAGGACAGCATGGGGGAGAAGAACTAGACCAAAATGCTGTCAGTCAATGTCAGCAAAATTCATCAAACTGTGACGGACCTGGTTGGACATTTAGGCCTATTGTACTGTACAACTGTCAAGCACAGTGGGTGTGTTTTGATGTGGCTTTCACTTTAGAAGAACACCTTCAGCAATGATGTTATCTACACCTCGTAATTAACTTTAAATGGTAAATGGTTTAATTTCATTCATGTAGACAGTATATGATTGTAAAGTAGGAGCTTTAACAGTCACAGTTGGTATATGTTCAGAAAGCATGACATCACATTTTCAATCTGAAGGATGGTCAAAGTTAATGATACATTTTATATATCTATGTCATTTAGAGAGTCAAGGCCTGGGACCTGCATATAAAAAAACACAATTTCTCAAAGAGCCTGCATCATTTTTATGCACTTTCAAGTTGTGTAGCTTGTCATTTTTTTTGCATAATGGGTGGAGCAAATTGTCCACATGTAGCATCTGCAAAAGTGTAATGAAATGTCAAAATGAAATGTTTGAGGCAGTGTTAGTCTGCACAAAATGGGTCTAGAGAGCTACAGAGCTACAGACTGAAGGAAAATAATCTTCTTCATGGATGAAGACAACTTTGTCATAGAAATGGACCACAGTGAATTCTTGTTAGCAGCCCACAGCAGTAATTAGCCTTAGATACCCTGCCTTGCACTTATCCTCATTAGACATAATCTCAGATTGAAGTTGAGCAACCCTATGATAGAATTATGAATTACGCACTGGTAAGAATGATGAAGGTATTAAGGTCTATTCATGTAAAATAATATGTAAATGATGTAGAGCTTTATATATAGTTGCTGTCTATATCTTTCAGTGACTGTAATATGGAGAACGAGTGATAGAGGCGCCGAAAAATGGACACTGACAGCCAAAGGTGAGATTTATTTAAAGTACTCTTAAAGAATATGTTTCAAAGGGCTTAAATAATGATAATGATAATAGTTTAGCGCTAAACTATGCTACAGTCATAGTTTATCTTAAAACATGCTAATTTATTAGGCTAAAACATCCTACAACCACTGGTTAATAAGCTAACGCATACTACAAAGTGTTTATTGACATGTTAAACTATAACTTATTGGGTTAAAAATGTTTAAAGTTTGAATTTATTTGGCTACAACATGCAGCAAGTTCTGGTGTATTAAGCTAACACTTAAGGTTCAAGTTTATATCTTTAAAACACTTAACAGTTAAAGTCTTGTTATGGTAAAAATAGCCATAGTTTGTGCCTTTCGTGTATTCACATTACATTGGAGCAATCAATCAATCAATCAATCAATCTTTATTTGTATAGCGCCAAATCACAACAAAGTTATCTCAAGGCACTTTACACATAGAGCAGGTTCTAAACCGTACTCTTCAAGTTTTAATTTATAAAGAGACCCAACATTCCCACATGAGCAAGCATTTAGCGACAATGGCAAGAAAAAACTCCCTTTTAACAGGAAGAAACCTCAGGCAGAACCAGGCTCAAAGTGGGCGGCCATCTGCCTCGACCGGTTGGGGTAGAGGGGAGAGAGAGGAAGAATAGGAGAGAGAGAGAGTAGCACATTGAAAATAAACATTGAAGCTAGAAGGTCCGGGACTGGAATCTGTCATCCGGACGTCTACAGGCCCAGATTGCCTGTGAGATGAGAAAGCACAGACAACTCCGGGGAAGAAGTGTAGGTTACTGAATGCATTAATAGTACATGAATGTTATTGGATATAGATGGATGGATAGAGAGAGAGAGAGTGGAGGAGAGAGGAGCTCAGTGCATCATGGAGGTAGGAGTCCCCCGGCAGTCTAAGCCTATAGCAGCATAAACTAGGAGCTTGCTAACTATAAGCTCTATCAAAAAGGAAAGTTTTAAGCCTACTCTTAAAAGTAGAGAGGGTGTCTGCCCTCCGGACCGAATCTGGGAGATGGTTCCACAGGAGAGGAGCCTGAGCAATCGTGGTAAGCGCATGTTTAAGCATATGTTTCTATTAAATATGCAAAACCTGTATTGTTTAACAAAATGTATTGCTTCTCTTCTAACCATGTGGATAAAAAAATCACTCTCTCTGCTACATGATAAAGACTTTCTGAAGTTGCAGTTCTGTTTCTAAAAAATTATGCTAGTTGATGGTAGATTTTAATCTTCTTTTTTTTATTGTGCAGTGAACATCATATTTAGTCTCAGATGGTTATTCTTTGAGGTTTGAAGTACATTCAGAGAATCAAGTGTTTAAAAACCCTCAGGGTTTTCAATCATTGTGAGTATTTATCATTTGTAGAAACTTATGCTTAGCACTGACTCAAATGTAATGCTAACACATAAGAAAACAAACATGGCAGGTTAAAAAATGCTGTAAATTGTAGTTTATTAGGCTCAAACATGCTACAGGTTATTATTTGTTTATTGTGTGTTTCATCCAAGAAAGGAATGGTCCTAAAAGGGGATTTACACTCACAATCAGTCTCCCACACACACACACACACACACACACACACACACACACACACACACACACACACACACACACACACACACACACACACACACACACACACACACACACTAATGCCTATAGTGAAGGTGCGTCTGCCTGCTTACAGCTACTTACTAGGGATATTATAAGGGATTAAGCCTGGAATAAATTAGAATAATTTCACATTAGTCCTTGTACGTTTGTTTCTGTGACGTTTGTTTTAAATTTGACATTATAATTCCAGCTTACTGCCGCAGGAAAGCAGCCTAACATCTGAGGAAACCTTAATGCCAGCCCCTACATGCTGTTAGCTAAGGTTCACAAAATAGACTTTATGTCAAAACCTTAGTGACTGGGAATATCAGCATGCTTTTCCTGGCTTGAGTCCAGCTGAAATCTGTGGGCTGTACATGTTTAATGACTAACTTTGATAGCTGAGACTCGGATATTGTAAAGAAAAACCCACAGAGCCCTTATTAAACCAAATCACCAGCTCACATTGTACCTCAAAGTCTTGCAGATCTGCCAAGAAAATGAAGTCCCACAATGTGCTGGTGTGTGTATGTGTGTGTGTGAGTCCAAGCATGTATTCGGGGGGGGGTGTTGAAAACTAGTGTTGAGAAACAGATTTTTCTTCTTCGCCCACATACCTCCTCAGTTCATCTCCCCTTCAGCTGTCCTCTCAGAAAAACCCCATCTATCCATACATCCATCCATCCTCCATCCTCACTCAGTTTAAGCAGTGCTGTCTGTTTGCTGTCTCGTTGCCATGGTTTCCATTATGATTCCTGCCTGCTCTGGTTTGAAGGACAAAGCGCTGATATGTGGTATTTAGTGGAGATGGAGAAAGAGGAGAAAAACAAAGAAGGAAAATGTACATATGCTATACTTTTTTTCCCCCACTGATTGTTTTAGGTCATATCTCATACAAACACACTCACAGAAACACACTGTGATCTTCGATCCGCATCCCCAGGGAAAGTAGACGGGCAGGTCTACGCCAACACTCCCTTTGGCGTCAGATGTTTAGCTCTAGCAAGCCTTATCTTTTAACTGATCAATAAGCAGGTGGTACAGCCCTCCCTCTGCTCTCTGTGGGATATTCTGCAGTTACACAGGACTGCACCCAACCAAATGAGCCTGTACTGGCCTGTGTAATGCTCAGCCACTGTGTTGCACACTGCCAAGCAATATAGGGGGAAAAAGGGATTTGCTCTGAAATCTATAACCAGCACTTGATGTCCGTGAGTGTGTGTGCGTCGGAAGTGTGTGTATTGGTGCCACATGTTTGTGTGAAGTCTTCAGGCTGTCAGAAATTAGGCTAAAACCGCAGACTTTATTTAGCTGACCTGGTTGGAGAGTGAGGAGGAGTCAGCAGAGATGAACGGGGAGGGAGAAAACAGAAAAGAAGGAAGAGCTAAACTCAATCCTCTCTTCGCCTCACTCATCACCCCCTCTACTGTGTTATTCTCCCTCCCCCCCGCTCACCCCCTCTCTTATTGTAAGGTTCTTAGGGCCTTCCTAACTTTTTAATAAGAGTCTTTAATAAGTCCCCAGATCATGGCTTGGTCAGTCAGGGCTTCTATTTCAACACAGCTCTGCTTAATCTCACTCTAAAATAGGTCTGTTCCCTCCCCTCTCTCTCTTCCTCTCAGCCCCTCTGCCTTTTCCTCTCTGTATTTCTCCACAAGATTGTAAAAGTGTTTAATAAAATACTGGGGGGATGAAGCAAGGTTGTGTTGTCCTCTGTGGTTTGTGTGTCTGTGTGTGTGTGTGTGTGTGTGTGATAAGCCAGCAAAGATATAGATGATTGGGGATGCACCAGTTTTATTTCTATTAAGGGGGATCAACAGGAATGTTTTAAGAAGAAATATCTGTTCTTACAGCGATGAAAGGCAAATGGTTAAAGTGAAGACAGTTTTGTATAAATCTATGAACTGATCACAGTCACAAATGTTACACCGGTGAAGCTAAGATTAGGCCATGTCGAGCTTTAGCCTTTTAATTGTCCCTCCTGCCAGTGAGTTATTTGGTCTCGTGACTTTACACGTTCATGAAAAGTGACTCATCCATCATACGCACACATGCACTGAATTGCTAAACAGTTTCCTAAAATGTCTTTTCTGCACATGGAGTTCCCGGTTAGCATGGTCTGCAGGGTGGTGATGTGGTGTGTCTGTGTGTCACACTTTAGTTTCAGTCTCTTTGGCCTACTTAGGCGTGTTGTAAGTAGCACACTGAGCTGCTTCTCCTTTCCCCGTGGACTCAGGCTGAATAATTGAGTGGTGTTGAGGCAGAGTAATAAGCTACACTGCTGCTGTAATAACGTGCTGGACACTGTGTGTGTGTGTGTGTGTGTGTGTGTGTGTGTGTGTGTGTGTGTGTGTGTGTGTGTGTGTGTGTGTGTGTGTGTGTGTGTGTGTGTGTGTGTGTGTGTGTGTGTGTGTGTGCTCACAGTGCTCGGGCACGGTAATGACTGCTATTACTCCAGGGCTGGGGAAGGAGACACATGCTGTTTAAGGAAGCAGACATGTTATGTGAGCATGTGTGTTTTTGTGTTGTCTGTATGCAGGCTACAGGAGCACACACACAATCTGTTTGGTGATCTTGGTCTGTTATTAGTGTGTGTACCTGAGGTCCTCAGGCAGGAACCTCCACTGTTCTGGTGTCTAAGGTGTCCTCCATCAGAGCTTCTCACACGGATTATTGATTATAAATCAGTGTCATTCTTCAAATCTCATATCTTCATATGTTAGACATTTTCTAAAGTCAATCAGTTTTTATACTTGTTGCGTTTTCTTTTATGCTGTCCATCACTAAGCAAGTTTTTTCTTCTTGATGATGCACTTCAACTTTGAAAAATATTGTTGTCAAACATCCAGTCATATATCACTCTAGCCAAAGTTGGCTCCTCATCACTGTTTGTTCGTATTTTTTTGTAATTTTTTAATTAGGGGGAAGGGACAGAAAAATGTAAACAACAACTATTTTTGAAGTTACTATAAGGAACTTTTAACTGGTTATGAAACAGTCTCATGATATTTCTCTCTCTTTTTCTGACAGAAAAAGAGTGAGAGAGCGCTAGAGAGTGAATGAAGAGAGGGAGCAATTGTGTAGTGAGACTAAAGCAGTGAATCTTAGAAATAAAATGTTATTTTGTGATTGTTTCACAGCAGTTACGTTCTGAAGCACAATCGCGTCCACACCTCCTCACAACCCTGCAGGAAGGTGCCACATTGCTGGATTTGGTGTGAATGCAGCCTTATGCGTAACCCAAGTAGTAAAACACATGGTGAAACATTGCTTCACCATCATCATATTGCAATTATTAATCTTTAATCAGTTATTAATTATTAATCTTATATATAGCACATAGCTACAAATAGATACATGACCTCAGCTGTGTTTAAAAAAAAAAGAAAAAAATAGTATTAAAGATAAGTTCACCTCCAGAACAAATGCACCAAGAACATGGTGCTCATGAGAAATGCAGTCTTCACATTACCGATTTTATCCACTGCGGCTGCTAAAACACACAATGAAGGTTTCTTTGTAGTAACTTCAAGCGATGTAATTCAGAAGTAAGTTATTTGCGGTTACAAACAGGTAGTGGGACATGCTGTGAGTGACTGTTAGCAGAATTGCTCATCCATGGTTACATTTCAGGTACACTGGATAAAAAACCCCTCAGCTAAATGGTTTTAACATTAAATTTGACAAACACTGCTAATCATTACGTGGCCTAGTACGACCCACCTTTGTAGCTTGTAAAACTAATTTTGTTACTCAAAGGAGACATAAGTCCTTTTCTGTTAACAATATTTTTCTACCCCCCACTATTGTTTCCTCCCCCTCCTGTGTGTGTGTGTGTTTATATCTGATAGATGGCCCCCCACTATCAAATGGTACACACAACTCTGCAGTTTCTCCCCTACCAAGTACCAGTAACAGTCTTAAACTGAGTGTACCTCTCCCCTGCTGTAATCTCAAACCAGCATCACTTAGATCCCATAAATTCTTAATGCACAGTCCTAAACCTGAAATACTTCAAACCCACTCTCTAGTTTCAGTCTGCCTGATCCCCCTTAATCTCTCTTTATGGACGACTGGCTGATTTATTTGATTTTTGTTGATTTTTATAATTCAAAAGTGAATGATGAGCAAAAACTCAGGGGTGCTTACCAGACACCTCTCCTGATGCCAGCATCCTTCCTTCTGCTTTGTACCTTTTGCGGATGAGAGCAGTGCCTGCTGGTTACTGAAACATGACAAATGATGGAGAGTGGAAAAAAAGCCATTTATCAAAAAGTTGGAGCTGACAACTGTTTTTTTTTTTGTTGCACATAGGTGAGTGTGTTCTCCCTGTCTGCTTTGTTTACACTTTGAAGTGCTCGTCACTTGTTGTTGTACTGGTGTGTATGAGATCTGTGTTACTACTCTTCTGTCCTTGTTACGTGCAGCAGTGAGACAGACACGCAGACGTTTCCTTGTCATCACCCCGTCACCTTGTCTGTCTCCTGTCAGTCTGTCCGTGTCTCCATTTTATTTCCCATGTTTATCCATCGCCTCATGTTGACAACCAATATAATCCTGTCATTCAGTCACCTTGTTGCCTGGCTTTGGTTGTCAGAATAACAGGGTAACAGAATCACCCTGTTACCCGACTAACTAACTTCTGAAATCACACAGTCTCGTCCTCACACACTCATACACACCGAGTTAAAGCTGTCTGTGTGATGGATGTGCCCTCTCAGACAAAACTGCTGTTGTATCTCAACCTCCAGCCTCACCTTCAGGCTATACCCACTGCCAGGGATGTGTGTGTGTGTGTGTGTGTGTGTGTGTGTGTGTGTGTGTGTGTGTGTGTGTGTGTGTGTGTGTGTGTGTGTGTGTGTGTGTGTGTGTGGAGAGTGTTTGATCACAAATGTTTTTTTTTTCTCCTGAAAATACTGTGCCATTGGGCGGAAGGGGAGGGACTATCCCCCTTCACTCACTCACTCACTCACTCACTCACAGGCTCCTCACACACGCACACACGCACACACGCGCACACACGCACACACGCACACACGCACACACGCACACACAGGCTCCTACTGGCTGATAAAGACCTTTTTGGCAGAGGCTCTCCTCTGTGCTATGGGCTCATTAATGCTCTGAGTGTGTCCCTGTGACTGAGGACTAAGCCCTCAGCTCTTATCAACAACACCAGGCCTGGTTGGTCACACACACACACACACACACACACACACACACACACACACACACACACACACACACACACACACACACACACACACACACACACACACACACACACACACACACACACACACACACACACACACACAATGGATTATGAAGAGTGTGGATAAGTTGCCAACATCAGCTCCGATATCCCCTTACAGGACAATGATAGACAACCCCTCTCCCATCCCACTGTCACAGTTATGGATAGTGTGTGTGATAGAGGTTTGCTGGGAAACGGGACGCCCTGCTCTCCGATTGATCCATTTGTATTTGTTGATCCATCTGTACACACTTCCTGTCATGGATAGGTCATTTTGTGTGGGCGCTCAGTGTGAACTTGTGCATTATTGGGTGTGTCATCCCAACACGGGATGACATAAAAGCTTACACCTACTCTCGTTGTGGGAACTATGCATTTGTTTCCTCCAGCATGCCTGCACACACACACACACACACACACACACACACACACACACACACACACACACACACACACACACACACACACACACACATACACACACACACACACACACACACATACATACACACATACACACACACACACACACACACACACACACACACACACACACACACACATACATACATACATACATACATACATACATACATACACATACATACACACACACAGACACAAACTGTGGGGTTATTTACATATTTATTACTGCGCTGTGCTTATGCTCCACAAATTGATTGTGTGTGTGTTTCTGTGTGTGTGATTAACTGGGTGGTGGTGCAGAGTAATGTCACAGGCCTGGTTCAGTAAGGACAGTGTGGGCGGCTGGTGGTTTATGGCTCTTTTAAGTTGGTGTGTGAATTGTTTGTTGTTCCCATGTATTGTCAGAGCCCCGAGGCTATATCTATTCAGCTCAGAGAATTAATATGACTTTATCCCCAGGGAGAGCAGAGGTGACGTACTGTAACACCCGCTATCCACCACCACTCCCTGCCACGTTCCATCTCACTCTCTCACACACACACACACACACACACACACACACACACACACACACACACACACACACACACACACACACACACACACACACACACACACACACACACACACACACACACACACACACACACACACACACACACACACACACACACACAGAGAGACTTGAGGCATCTTCCCCTACACATACATTAACACCAAGGTCATAGTGTAGCCCCTCAGGAGTTATAAGCATTGCATCTTTATATTATGGTGTGTGTTTCTCTCATGTGCTGATAAGGGAAGAACATGTTTGCATGCAGTCACTGGAGTAATCTCATTTTTTCTGTTTTTAGTGTTTTTTTCTCTCCACTCCGCATTATTAAAAAGTCAGGTTTTTAGGAATGTTACGCAGTGGCCTCATTTTCAATTTATGCAGTTATGGGTTTTCAGTGGATTTTATTGTCCCAGGGGTCATGACAATTGTTCAGCTTATTAAAGACCTTCAAGCAAAAATAATGCAAATGACCAAAATTGATGTTGTAGTCTTAACAACAGTAGCGGTATTCTTTTAAATCTCCGCTCTCTCCGTAGTCGTTTCAGCCGCAGGCTGTTTTGGAAGATGCAGGCGACTCTCTTCGCTTCAAATCTTTCTTTCCCCTCTGTCCAGCTCTTCCTCTCTTCCTTGCTAAAAGCAGCATATGATGAATTTACAGCATACAGAAAATATTTTGATTTCATTCTGAGCTTTTTAATCTCAGCTCTCTGTACAAGAGAACAAGTGGACCGGATGTCCTCTGGTGGGTTCAGATCTAATCACGTTGAAAGGCAGCCAGTGTAGCCTGCAGCGCTCGATAATTGGTTGACCTCAGAAACACTCCAACTCTTTTTGAGGATTTGATATTTTACGGCTGATGCTAAAATGCAGACGGCTGGTACTAACGATGGTTCTCCCTGCTTTACTGTCTAATTCATCAGAATTGTCCTCCCAGATTTGAACTGTTCAGGCGGCTGGCTACTTACTCACAGCCATGTTACCATTACCCATGGCTAATTAAAGACTGCATCAGGGGCCTGGAGAGATGGAGATCCAGAAAGGGCAGGTTTTTAGTGAGCAGCAGTGAGAAAGCTCTATCAGTGAACAGTTGTGGAGGGGACTGAAGAATGCACTCTAAAATTACAGTTTGTCAATTTTCTTGTCAATGATTTTTGTCAATCTTTTGCAGACTGCAGATGCTGTATAGTGTGAATATCTTCTCCTGTGTGTGTGTGTGTGTGTGTGTGTGTGTGTGTGTGTGTGTGTGTGTGTGTGTGTGTGTGTGTGTGTGTGTGTGTGTGTGTGTGTGTGTGTGTGTGTGTGTGTGAGAGAGTGCACATGTGTATGTGTGGTTGTAACCCTTCGGCGTGTCTGGTGCATGTGTGTGTTCCTTTTGTCTGTTGAGGGAGTTGAGAAGCATCTCTTTAATTTGGTCTATAATTGAATTTGGCCCATGGGCATGCCATACTCTTCTGAGAGATGGCAGCAGATGAGAAGGGGATGAAAAGAAGTGGCAGAGGGAAGGAGAGGGGGACAAGAGGAGAGATGGCAGAGTGAGGGATGGTGTGGAGGAAGAGAGAAGGTGGCATATGGATGGAAGGAGAGAAAATATACAGAGGGGAGGAACAAAAGGCGATGTAGCAGGGGGAGGCTGGGGGAGGACGCAGAATTGCATCCTCAGTTATCTGTGAGACTTCATAAGTACTGGGTTCATTGGCGAGTGGCTGGCAGTCAAGTCAGTATGACATATGAATATTGCAGGAGCCATTCTCTCCCCTCCTGCCCTTCTCAATTATTAATGTCTAGTTCAGAGTTGGCTCAACTTTTACTTGAGGCCTTCCTCTCCATTCCTCCTGAAAACAAATGAGAAACACAAAGATGAACTAACAGACAGAAAAATGACAGGAAATAAAATCCCAGTGGACAGAGAGACACACACACACACACACAAGGGAGATGTACAGCCCAGCATGCAGGCAGCAGAATGAGATGAGGTTTATCTGCTCATAACTTTTTTCTGCAAGAGAAATTGTTTTTCTTTTGAATGTTTTTCTTCCTGCTGTGCTTTGCAAACTAAAGTGAACATCTGTACCAACACTCATAGGCATGACTGCAGTACTTGAAGATATTAGCCACTAGAAACATATTCATTATAGAATTGCAATGATTAGGCGATCAGCAGAAAAATTAATCAACAATTATTTTGATCGAAAAATAGTTTGTCATTTATTAAGCAAAAATTCCAAACTGCCAGTTGCAGCTTCTCTGGGAAAATTGAAGCTTTTCTGCATCATACATGATGGTATTAGATGGATTTCTTACATTTTATGGGAACACAGGGATTGTGTATTGGCCTCTGCAAGTTTCAACATGTATAACTTTTATCCCAACATACATGCGCCAGTTTTCAGGTCACCATTTACAAGGGTTCAAACCTGAAAAACAAACTAATACACCACAGTAAACAGTGACAAATTTCAAACTCTGAAATTGTGTTGGAGAAACACAAGAAGGAAAACTCAAATACTAATGTTTTTCAGTCTATTAACACATTATGCAAGCCTTCAAAACTTAGTTTCAATCTTTCAGACACTGACTTTAACCTTTCATAGCTTTTTTTCTTCAGTTTTGAAATATGACATGATTTTCATCCCATAAAAAAGAAGCGACAGCTCATTATAGTTCCAGGCAACAAGGGTTGATACCTAGAAGTCTGTTAATACTGCATATTCTCTGAGGTGTTAATAATAAATCCTTTTGAAGGGAATAGAACAAAATAGAGCTTATGGCCTTTTAGCAAGTCAACACTGTGGAGCTGTGTGAGGATACTTGTTGTCCATAAGATCCAAAAATAGTTTAACTGTTGGTAAAAAATATAGGAGACAATCATGTTATAAGCATATAAGTGCATAGTCATTGGAGGACTGGTTTTGCAGTGTCACAACAGGCTTTAATTGGCATAGTCTGAACTCGAATGACCCAGTTATCCCACGTGTTACTGGCTACACTGGTGATAGGCTACACAACATTAAAGTGTCATTTCCTATTAGTGTTGACTATTATTTAAAGGAAATAAAGTGTGACATTAAAGCTGCAAGTGTGACTGTCATGTTGGATATGTGAGAGCTGATAACCTTAAATGTAATGCATGCATGAAATAAAGTTTTTGAATAGGTCAGGGCGGGTACATTGATATATTGCAACTGTTTGTCCTTGCGTGACCCCATTGCTGCATAGGCAAACTGTTACCATGACGCCAGCCAGGCTGCTGACATTATGGCTCCTGTTAACCTTAAACGGCAGGTGAGGGAGAAAGGTAGAGTTGAGGTAGGAGGTGGGCAGAGAGGTGCTGTAATGTGTGTGTGAAGCCTGGAGGGTGGGCCGGGTCAGTGTGATTGACGGGGTGTTGGCAGGACGTCAGCGCGGCAACAGGGTGAGCAGAACACAGGACATCTGCCCCAGCTGGGTATGAGAATTCACAAAGTGGATGGCAAGGTCTCCCATGCTGTTTACACACTCCACACAAACACTCCCATACACTTATGCATGCACACATTGACAAACACACACCCACTGCCTGTGTTTTGAATGTTGACCTTGTTGGGCTGACAGAGTTAGCAGGAGCAACACCTCCCTTTGGCAGCATCATCTGTTTGCTTAGAGCAGAACAGTGTGTTATATTGTGTTACAGTGTGTGTGTTTGTTTGTTTCAGCACTGCTTGTGTAGTTTTGGTTAATCTCTCATGGGACTGTGTGATTCATCCGTTATATATCCACAAGTTGGTGAATGGATGCAAGAAAACCAGGAGTAGAGAAAGAAAGAAGGAAAAAGACAACAGTGGGGTTCAGACTGTTTTGGGCTTACAGTCTGGTCAATTCAGTCTTTAAACTAAGCTGATGAAAACAAAATTGAAAGGTTGCATGTATGCCGGTGTAGGGTTTTTGGACTCGCATCTTCATTGAACACTTTTATGCTCTCGTGATTTCATCCCTGCTGTGAGGAGTGCACTGAGTCAACCTGTGAGTGTGTTTGTTTCTGAGTGATACATACAGACTTCAGATTTCTTCATCAGCCCAAGGGGACAGACAGACAGAAGTGGTTGTTGTGTTGATGCTCCATATCAGACAGCAGGTTTAACTCTTTGGAGTTGTGTTGTGTAATTATTGAAACTAAATATTTGTCCAGCTTTGGCTGAAATGTGCCCTCAGACTGGTCAAGTAATACTAGTCAACCGGTCGTTCAAAACATGTCTGTCCAGAACAGGCATTGCTTGGACTCCAGTATTACTGCTTCAGTGCGTATAAAAATGCTTTTGATATGATTTGTAAATGAGTATATACACTAACAGCAGGAAGGAAACGAACACTCTGTTATACACAGGCGTAATAGTGAATCTTTTCTCATTTCAAGTATAATGAGGGCTGTATTTAAAACTAAAATGCATTTTCTGTGGCTTCATTCGGGATTATTTGAGTGGGTATATTTGCTTTAAAGATTTGTGCTTGTATGAGAGAGACATGCTGGTTTTTTTTTTAACTGCCTGTGGGATGTAGCTTAAGAGTCTGTCCCTTCCTGATTAAAAGCTGTGTTTTTGCTGTCCACTTTTCTCTTTTTAGAGCATGCCATGTGAAAAAATGTGTGATTGCTCTGATTATTATGGTTTTATTTTTAAGGAGGACAGAAATTTGATATTTTTGGTGAAAACTATTTATGCACTTGAGGGTTTAATGGACACTAACATTCAACATTTTCAGTCGTTTTTGTCTTTATTTCACTACTACGCCCATCATTTAGCTGTTACCAGTTAGCGCCTATGCAATTTCCAAATCATGAGATTTTATCTTTAGTAAGAATAACCACTGACACTGATCTAAATTCATCTCTAGATTCAGAGAAAGGCTTCACTCCAGCAGTGAAGGACAGTCAGCACTTAAACACCCCACTCTTTATACTCCTGGATAGCATACATTGCACTGAGACGCACAACTGAGCAGCTCGCTGTTTATTTTGCTTGTGCACTCCGCAGAATATCAATAAAACAGATGTTTGTTTATTTGGTTTTATGAATTCAATGAAAATCTTTGATAAAAATGACCCCATAGAACAGCCTGTTTCTTACTACTTATTGAATTATAAACTCAACAACTAAAAGGTACTTACTCATATGTTTACAAAATGTAAAATGGGAATGTATAAAATATAATAAAAATATACAGGCCTAACATAAATATTGGTATGTAAATGACCAAATGTGAACATTTTAACTATAGCAGCAAAATGAGGCTCACAATATACACGGTCGCCCATAAAGTTGGAATAAAATATTTTTGACCTCTTTCCATGAAATGATAATGAAAATGTGATTTATTCTTGATAGATAAAGTGTATATATTCTCAAAATTGTATTGATCATTGCACCTGGTCAAAGGTGATTACTGATAGGTATAAATAGAAAATAAAAAGAGGAATGTGTCTGAAAACAAAATAATTCCAACTTTATGGGCGACTGTGTATAAACAAAATACTCCTTGAAGTTTGAATTATAGCAAATAACATGATATGAAAACAAGCAGAGTGCCAGAAGATATTTGTCAGCAATGCTTCAAAATGCCTTGTGTAGCTGAATCTCAGCGAGGCAGTTCTACAGGTTGAGAGCCAGAAATACAGGCTGGTCAACTCTTACTGTTTTAAGTGATGACCTCTGACATGTCACAGTGTGCTTGATGGGGCACTCTGCTTGACCAACGGGCCATTTGGCTTTGCTGCTTTTTGAAAAGTAGCTGCTCAAACTTTTGTCTCTTAGCAGGAACCGCTAGCACAGGGGCGCAACTACCTACTTTCTGAGGGGTATGCAGATACATTGCAGGCGCCCCCCCACCCACCTGGCACCCCCGTCTGATTTTTTTTCCAATGACCCTTTATGGATTAAGACGACATCACATTATGATTGGATTTATTAGTATTATTACATACATCTCATTCTTAATTGTTTCATTTACATTTGACTGACAAATATGTAGCACATAAAGTTTATTGGCCTGTTTATGTTAAATCTAAGTAATTCAAATGGATGGAAATTTTATATGCAATTGAAATACATAAATCTTATGAATGATTTCTGTGAGTGTACCTGATGTCATCACTGGTCTTTTCTATAGCAGATGTCATCACCGACCTCATGTGTGTCTCCTTCACCCCTTGCCTGTGTTCTTCTCCACTAAGTAATATTGTCAAACAAGCATTATTTAATAGCTTTGAATAAATTACACATCTTGCTAATGCAATTTTTCAATATAAATAATATTTAGAAATGAATCACTTGGTATCAAGTGGCTGTCCCTACACTTCCACCTAATATTAGACCAACCTGTCGCCTTCCCCTGTGTGTCCTGATTCTTTCTCTCCATCCTCACACCTAAATAACATGAACTTTGTGTTAAGGAGGTTTCAAAAATACAGCAGTCAAACCACTTATAAAAAACATGAAATATTAATTTTAAATGATATCCTTATTGGATATCAATTACTGATTGGACGCTGCATCTGATCAGACTTATCAGATACATCGCAACAGCGATGTATCTGATTTATATCCGAGTTAAGACATTAAACTCAAGTGTATCACTCCCTTCACTTATAAGTTCTATAATTTATGTTTTATGATTCACCATCTAGTTAAAAAGAAAGATAACTGTCTGAACAACAAAATAACCACAAACAAGTTCCTTTATTTTTCTTGTCATGATCTATTATATTGTAAATACTGATCAGTACACAGTTGCAAGACAACATTAAACTGTCGTTTTACTAGTAGCTTTAGCTAACCTGAATATTTACAAGCCTCCTCTTGATACACTGACATAACTTACCTACTGTCTTTCAACCACTTTGAAAAGCTTTTTTTCATCCCTACGAAATCTTTCTCTTTCTCCCTCTTCCGTTTTCTGTTTTGTGCCCCCAAGAGCTTTATTTTCCTCCTCTCCATGTTATTAGGTCCCTGTCATCAAATGACAACACGATTCAAATGAAAACACTCGAGGGGGGCGCGCACCGGAGCGCTTGTAGTGTGGAGAGGTGAACGGAGGGGAGGCGATTAGCGGAGGGGCGCCTAATCAGTGACGTGCCTCTGTTATTGATCATATCATTTACTACACATGCACAAACGCTGTTATATACAGAAAATGCCGACTCGAAATAATTTTCCCCCCATCGCTTTGGCGCCCCCTCAATTGTGGCGCCCCTATGCGCCGCATATAGTGCATACCCACTTTTTGCGCCACTGCGCTAGCACATCTGTAGCAGCTGAAGTTGATGCAAGGGAGGGTGGCTCTGCTGACGCTGCCTGTTCAGGCTCTCCAGTTCTGCAGTAGCTCCCCCCTCTCATCTTTAATGTATCAGATTTTTAACTGCGGGTCAATAAGAGAAGCCATGTCAAGCAGCTCCTTGATGATCTGGTCATCACACTTCTCATTTAAGTAGTTCAGAATGCTCTCTTTGATATTTGTGGTGAGCTGAGTGCAGTCATCCTGACACTTGAGTACCTGGGTATTAAAAAGACGGAGGAGCAGTTTTAAGTAGGAAACACTTGTGTTCTGCTCCCCAGGCAAGGCCTCAGTAAACTCCATGAGAGGACTCAGTGCCTTGCTCATGGACTCTGGAACGTCCAAGTCCTGCCAAATTAGGACCAGATGTTGCGTTTTCTTGTTGGCACTGAGGACCTGTGAGACTGCTTTCTTCTGCTCTATGACCCTGTCTGTTATTTGTTGCAGAGAGCTGTACTTGGTAGGGGTTTTTTGCGATCAGTTGATGAACAGGCAAGCTCTGTTCTCCTTTAATCTTGGCCTCTTCATGTCTTCTCCTCCATGGATTGAAGAAGGCACTCAGCAACTGCTTGTCTAACTTGGAGTAGTTTCACACTTTGCTCTATGTCACTAAAAGAGAGGATAAATGTATTTATTACTTTACAGGATAGGTAACACCTATTATATATTAAAAAACACCATTCAAACATGTTTTATTCTTCATATTCTATAAAATGTTCTAATGTTCTTGTGAATGTCTCTTTTTTATAAATCAATAGTGTACACTGCTCGCTCTCCAACAATTTCATTAAGGATTAATCAAACATTTATTAATGACTGATGGGGTAATTTATGAATGTGAATTGGTGTAGAGACTATTTATAAGTCAAAATACGAACACTATGTAAGGGTTAATATGTTTTACTACAACCAACAGTCTTGCTTGCGTTGCCACATGCCGGTAAAAAAACAACAAACTTTTAACCAGCATGTCGCATAACAACAAACATAACAAGACAGTTAAATTCTACGTAGCCTCGTGTAAGGTTTATTATGACTGAATATTTTTACATTAGTTTAGACACTCACCAATGGCTAAATGAAGACGGTGGCTAAAACACTGTTACTGTGTCCAGTCGTTCAGCTGAAATTTAAGGATTTCTGTGGTGACACAGACTAGATGATCCTCACACAGTCTCTGTGACTCAAGAGCTTCTCTGAGGCTGCTGGCCATCATTTCTCCTTTGTGGTCACCTGGGAAATAGCCTGTCTGCAGAGTGCCCAGTGTTTGACGAAGTGTACCGTCAGGCTCATATAGGGATGTGTTATTCGGCTCGTCCGCATATCTGTTGTGGTCGCGTAGTACTCCAGCTTGTGGATTTCCTCATCTGCTTTGGCACAACACTCCTGATATAAATGATGCCACTTGACTTGAGTTTTCGTCTTGACATTGTGCACCTTGGGTCGAGTGTTCGCATCAACTCATGAAACCCCCATTTCTTGTCTGTATAAAATGGAGCCATGTCTTTACAGATGCAGGTTGCAATGACAGCTGTTATCTCCTTCCTCGTCTTTGGCATACGGTGTGCTGTGGGCAAATGCGTCTTCTGAATCTGTGGTTTGTTTTGAGAAGTCTGATGTACTTTTGTGGCTCTCATCCATAGACTCTCCTCGTACTCTTTAACATGATTTTTGCGTAAAAGAGGTCTATTGTGGGGACTGGTCTGCAGCAAAATACGCTTCTCTGGTCCGCGTCAGACATTTTATACCCAAACCACGTCCATACGACAGATGTAGCCCCTCTTCTAGGTACAAAGTCCTCGCTTTGATTGCCGTTCTGTTCACACTTGTTTGTGTCGTCTTGCCTTTGCCGTGCAGAAAAACACAATGCGTCAGCTAAATGACAAAAACTATTGCTGAGTGTAATTTGTAACATGATAAAACAAACAATAGGGCAAAATATGGAATGATGGAGGTTTTTCTATTGTCACATAATGTATACTGTCATATTACACAGTCCTAATGAGAGATAACGTTTTCATTTATTTTACACAATGGTGTCAATTTCAAACGGTTTTCTCGTGTTTCATCCTTATGTCACTGTACTTGCAGTTTCTCATTTGTCCTGTTTATGTGTACGTATTGGGTCAGAGTTTCTCAACCACACATTCTCCCATCACGTTTGTTTTTATAATCACAAAGTTTGATGATGTCTGGCTGTGCTCATGCCATGCAGTCGCAGAACCCTGAAGCCCTGCCCTACTGCTGCACAGAGCACTGTTAGCTTATTTATTCAAAGTATATTAATATTGAATATATATGAATGGTTCTCAAGATAATGTGAAGGACATACAGGCGTACATTTCGAATTGGTACGGCAGCTCTGCTATCTGGAAGCAAAGCAAAGTCATAATCTTGAAATGATACCCAACGCTAGTGTACTATTGTTTTCGACATTACATGTGCAGCTCAGAAAATGCTCAGAATGATAGTTGCTGCATGTTGTAGTTGAAACAGCAGTCAAACTCTAACTTGTACTTCTTACTACATGCACCAGCTTATCCATATGTAAAGTGTATACATGCATATATGTGTATGTATTGCATAAAAATGTGTACATGTTTGTTTGTTGCGTTCAGAATGGCTGAAACGTCCGTGTGTGTTGCAGCTGTTGTAGCAGTGATTGACGAGGAACTGAGTGTGCAGTAGGAGCAGAGCTCAACCCCATCTGACTGATCTGTAAATATTCCCTCTTTCTGCTGCCTCAGCAAGTCTCTGCTCGAGCACAACACATGGATCACATTGGCAGGGTACAGGCAGGGAGGGAGCGAGGGGTGTGGAGAAAGCTAACAAGTATAGGCGAATACGAGGGGAGGCAGGGAGAAACTGTGGGGACTGGAGAACTGGTTGGAGGAGTTGAGGGGAGGCAGAGAGGGGAGAGCAGGGCTGCGGAGCTCTCTTCATCAGAGCTGCAACATTGGGTCCTCAGGCCCTGCTGGACCAAAGCCAGAACCACACAGCAGCAAACACGAGAGGATCCACTCCCTCCTTCCTCTGTTGTTCTCTGGCTCCAGGCTTCTCTGCCCTCCTTTCCTGTCCTCCTCTCTTAATCTGTCAGGCTCGCTGTGGATAATAGGGATAGAAGACATGGATAAAAGAGAGAGAGCATGATAGATGCATTCAGAGAGACTTTCAACAAGAGTTTGATGATGTTTCCTTTGATTTACAGACAGCAAAACAAAACTTAAAAATTCAAAGCAGGTCAGAAAATGCATCCTTGCTTATATAGAGTAGCTCTTTATGTGTCCATCTTCAAACAAAGCACAGAGCCAGTTTTTCCTCTTCATTCCCAAGTAATAAAACTTCATGTCAAGCTTAACTTTTACTTTTACAAGACACCTGAACTCTTTGAATTTTTTATTATTTAAGAAATACATTTTATAACCTCAGCTGAAACAGAACAAATTGATGGTTGGAAAGAAATTGATGGAAAATGAGGTAATCATCGTCTTGTGTTTCTCTCAGCAGTGATGATGACAGGTGAACACTTGAATGCAGATTAAATAGACATAGTGATATTAATGGCTGATCTTGCAGTGGAGTGTTACTGGATAATTTTCTAAAGTAAAAGGACAATTTAGTCGTGACCTTTTCATGAATCTATTTCTTTAGACGCTTCTCTATGACGCACACATACATGTACACACACACTCACAGAAACACGTGCATGCTCACATCCACACCCTCACATTCACATCTCACAGCAGCGACATGCTGAGTGTTTCAGGGCGGAACTAAAATCTTTTAAAGCCACTTTGTAAGGTTGGTCCACTGGCTAATTCCATTCAGTGTGAAATGAAATTGTGAGCTTCTGTGAGGCTTGTCCAAGTCTTGATTCGGAGGCCTGCAGCTCCTTTTAAAGGAGGATTTAAAAAGAGCAAAGGTTTGACACAAAGTAGCTTTGTTGATTGCGTGAAATTAGGTCCTGCATATGGGCTTTTTGCACTCCTCTGCTCTTGTGCAAGACCCCGTTCTCCCTCTTACTTATACAAAGCCTGCTAGCATTTCCATTACTCTTTTGACAGAAGCGTATGACAATAGCTTTCCTGTGTGGTAATATGATTACATTAACATGGGGGAATGGAGCCAGTTGCTCCCAGAGAGCTCAAATCAAACCGGCTGCTCTCTGAATGCCTGTTTCACTACATTTAACAATAAACACACAAAAAAACATCAGTTTCAAAGAAGAGACGTTTTTTTGACTTGAGGTACCTACAGTATTTACACTTTATAACCTATCTTTACACTTGTGTTTCTTTCTCTTTGTACATGCTCTCAGGTCAATTCTTGAAAGCCAAGAAGTGGAATACACTCTGACGAGCACTGCGGGCATGATACAAAAGGTAAAACATAACGGTCACCTGCTGTCATGATGTGAGTTTGTGCATGTTGACCAGCAATGTGTGTCAGCTGCGTTAAAATAAATTAAAGCAATTCTTTTGCATCCCACCCCAGAAACATATTGCAGGTGAACCACACCTTTTTTTTTAAATAGTTCTTTTATCTTGTAATAATTGCTGATGCAATGAGCCAGTTTGCCCACAGGGATCATTAAAGTTTAATATCAGAGAAATTACCTCATAGTTGGCACTTATTGTTTTACTTCTTTAAGAAATTAAGTTCACACTGAAGCTTCTTTTTTTCTTCTCGAGATTGTGTTTTTTGTCTTGGTGGTGCTCTCTGTGTGCATGATAGACAGGATGGCGAAACTCCATCCCAGCACATCTCCTAGACATTCATCCTCAGCTCCACCGGTCTGTCTGTGTTGTGGCTAATGGCCTCCTATTCTGTCTGAGAGCCGTGCTGGTAGTGCGGCTGATCTCACAGAGCAGATAGCAGAGCACTTCACAAGTTTACAATGCAACTTAATACTGTGAGGCCATCTTTGTGTCCTTATCAGGTTTCTGTATCAGGGGCTCATGTGTATGTACAATTGCGTTTTGTGAGGATTGACGTTAGTGGACAAAAGGTCGCTCTTATATGTAATTCTGTGTGTGTGTGTGTGTGTGTGTGTCTGTGTGTGTGAGAGGGAGAGGGAGAGAGAGAAAACAAGGAGAATGAGGGGGAACCGTCACCTCGGTATGACCCCAACTTGTCCTCTTAATTAACAGATAACCTTTAATGAGGCATTGGCCTCACAAGCTCTAACCACAGAAATGTCACATTTAACCTGACAGCATACACACACACATGCACACACACTGATGCACACATGCATACAGTGGAGAATGTGTTGAAAGTATCCTGTCATGCTATAAATGTCATCTGACTGTAACATTGAGGGGCTGCCTCTTTGCTCTTTACAGATAGATTGTGTGGATGAGGCAGCAACAGGCTGGGAAAGATCAGCCTGTCACAGCGTGTCAACTTATATTGAGAGGAACAGCAAGTTGAACACAACAAGGACAACACGAATCAGTTTAATCTGTGAACACTTGTCATAGTATAATCCATTACATTCGATTAGTATATGTTTATTAAAACAGAGAAAATGTTCAGTGGGAAATATTTATTCTCTAGATTGGGGGCAAATCTTTCAGCTCCCACTCCTCCTGGCCTCTGTCCTCACAGCTTCCATCCGACCTTCCTCCCCTCTGTCACTCTGTCTCCTTTCTTCACTCTTTCTCTCCGGTTCATTTTTGCTTCCTATCTGGCCGCTCTTTCAACACAAACAACTTTTTCTGACAGTCTATTTACGTGGAGGTAGATTGATGTGTGTGTGAGGTGCACTTGGACTCATGTTCACACACACACACACACACACACACACACACACACACACACACACACACACACACACACACACACACACACACACACACACACACACACACACACACACACACACACACACACACACACACACACACACACACACACAGTCCTCTGTGACCATCTCACTCACATCCACCCAGATATCCATCAGGGAGCTGTTGTTTATAATAAGGTTAAACTCTGCCCTGGATGTGGTCACTGAGGTAAGCTCCTGAGCTGTCATCTTTTCTTATTGGGACTACATAGGTTTTCCGGTTTTAGCAGGAAAAAAAACCCCACCCAGTTTGACAAAAATAATAATCTGATGGACTTGGACTGTGATGCCCCCTTATAGACCAGCAGAGCATAAATAATCTCATGATGATTTATGAAAATATCCATGAATAATAACCTGGAAATCTATGGATGCATAGGAAGAGCATGCTGGGATGATCTGAAGAGAAAAATAGAAGCATTTATTGAATGTGAATCTGTCTGAATGTGAGAAAGATGAGCGATACTATACACAAACACAAACGTAATAAACTTGATAGCATGTTGATGCTGAAGGAGGTAAAAATGACTTGTTGGCTATTCATCGGCTGTGTAGCAGCGTCTGAGGCTGTATGAGTGTCATTTCACTGAAAATCGCTTCAGAAGTGAAACTGTCAACTTGCATCAAGCAGACACGTGACGGCTTCTGAATCCAGAAGAGATCTGGTTCAAGCTTTGTCGGCCGTTCTGCACTGCAGCCTAATGCAGAGATGTACTCATGTACTGTATTGGTCCCGTCCCCCCACCCTTGTGCATGCACACACACACACAAACACACACACACACACACACACACACACACACACACACACACACACACACACACACACACACACACACACACACCGAGTATCAAGATGTACGCTCAGACACAATCACATAGATATTCCCCCTGCATCTTGTGCTCTCGTCACGCCTCCCTGACTTTCTCTCATTGTCTGAATCCGAGATGAATACGCACTCAAACACTCACACACACACACACATACAGTCACACAAATTATACCACTCGCACAAACACGTTCTTCTTTAGGTTAGAGGACAATTTGTTCAGCATCTGTGAAATTAGACATGGGTTTACAATGTAGCCTTTTCAATACTGATCACTGTCATACAAGTCTGTGTGTATGTGTGTGTGTGTGTCGGCGTGCGCGTGTTTGTGCGGTTATTCTGTGGAGAGTTTTAAAAACTCTGTTGCGGCTCTTTGTGTTAAATTCTTTTGTGAGCAGGCAGCGAGCTCCAGCAGTTTAACTTAATAGAGGGTTTGCACACAATCAGACCTTCTGTATTTAATGTATATTTATGTAGCCAATACATAGATTTTTTTTTGTGTAATGCATTTAGTCAAATACTCTGATGCAGGACTGCCTCAGGCCAACAACGTCTGCCAGCCATGATGTTCTCCAGCCTCATATTTCCTGTCAGTGAACCATCCATTTACAAATCATATTACTATTTAAATTAACTCTAAAACATAGCCTTTATAATATGTTCACTTCTGCAAGGTTGACTTAGAAAACGTCTGTACTTCACATTGTTACCTCCAGATGCTTGAAGGCCTTTTTACTTTCCACATAGTATACATTTAATAGATGATAAACAATACAATGTGATAATTTAACAATTAAACAGAATAATAACACTTTGAAGACTTGTGAGGCTCAGTACAGATTCATTTCCTTTTAAGCTGTGGCATGCTCTGCCATATTTAGCTGCTTCCATTGCAATGACGTATTGAAATTTCTTTTGATCCGTCAAATAATGTGTCAAACTTTTGGTAGTTGAGTTGTATTTTGGTGAGAAGCATGGTTCCTATGTCTCTTTACAGCCCTTCAGAATATTCATCAGAGGTATCCAGTCACACAGTGGCCATAGTTTAAGGCTACATCAATGTGGTGGTCAGTATTACAACCTCACTCATGATTCTGTTGGATCCCTTCTCATTTTCTCATTTGTTGTTCGTGTGCAGTCAGTTCTCCAGTCTCTATTTAGTGTAACAAAACAAAAAACAGAAACAAATGTCACCCAACTCTTTTACGATGAGCCCTGATTAAGCTCATAAAGTTTACAGTCAATCTCACTGTTTATTCAAACTCTCTACTAATCTCTATTTTCAACATCATATGCCTTTGGTTTTGATAGTTTCATTAGTCAGTAGGATCATTTTTTATGTTACAGTATATAAAGACTGAATTCATTTTAAAGAAAAATATATTGATTGATTGATTTGAGATTTGTATTGTGTAATTCATTTGAATATGCTCAGCCCATATGGGCTTACAAGACACCACAAATTCATACATGCTAGAGTTAAAGTACAGTGTATGCCTTATGAAATAACAACCACCAAGACCAACAGAATTTAAATATAATTGTACCCATTGATTGGTGGTTCCCTCTTGAAGCAGGAACCTATGTGTAGCACTGCTGCTGTGTCCCAGTTCAGGGCTGCATTCTTCGAAAGAAGCATCGCACAAAGGTGTGTCCTATGGAGGAGCAGGCCAAAATCAACCTGTGCCACTTTAATGTTATGCTTCTATCATTCACACCTTGCCATATGTTTCCATTGGAACAAATAATGTGATGAATTAATGAGTGATGGATCATCAGTTGGATTCAAATAACCTGTCCATTCGTAGAGGTGTGCCAGTATATTGCTTTTACTATATTGCTGTTAAAACACTGTGATGATACACCACAGTCACCAGTTTCTATTGCCGTCATTATCAGCTACCACTTCCACCAATAAAACAGGCCTTTTTCTTTTAACTACTGTGGCTGTGTCACATTACCTAGCTTACATACTGTAACGTGTCTAGTTTATGGGTGCTGAGTCGTAACATTAAGCAAGACAGAGGACAAATTTTATGTGACTTACAGACAAGGAGCATGATTATGCGCATTATGTTCTTCCTCAAACGTCACTTTGGTGTTTGTGTAGGAGTAGATCAGAGAGTAGGAGTGGTGTGCAGAGGGGCAGGTGGTGTTAAAGAGCCCAGTGTGAGTGTGTCACAGTCCATCACTATTATGCTCTGTTCACATTGATAAATGGCCTTTTTAAAACCATTCTAACATGGAAAAGAAAACAGAATGTATGAAAGCATATATGGATGTGTAACATTTTAAAGACAGACACATTGCATTTGAAGTAATTCCCACTCAACCAACCTGCTTTGTTATGATGTTTTTAGTACTTTTCTTTTGCATATTCCAACAAAGTTGTAATATACAGTTCACTGCTCAGTTTGAATAATATTTTCTTTTACAAACATGATGTGAAGCCTTTTTGAATATACTTCAGCTCTGATCTTAGTATTTTAGAAAAGTTTTATCATGATAATGCCATGTCCTGTCAACTCATTGAGTTGAAAAGGACTATGGTGTTGGAAAGCTCTACTGTAAATAAAAAAACTGAACATGAGTGTAAACCACAAACTGTTAACAAAAACAATAGTGATATGACAGCATACTGACTGGCTTTAAATAAATGTGTGATGCTGAGAGATACTACAGGTACAAGTTGTGTTCTTAGTTCAGACAATAGATGGTTTTATTAAGGTGAACTAGACCTGAACTTGTCCTGTTATGACATTTTTGGTCCAGTACCGTAGACTTCACCATGCTGTGTTGCTCTATTGTATTTTGAGAGAAGGCACTAGGTCAGGCTTTCTTTACTGGGGTTACATAGTCTGCTGTTGCCGGAAGTATGTGTGGGAGCATATCAGAAAATCACAAGACGGCATTTATATATGTGTGTGTGTGTGTGTGTGTGTGTTTGTGAGAGAGACTGGACTCCAGCTAAATCAAAGCTGCCTCTGTGCTTGCTCCCTGAATCCCCTGTTGGTGAAGACTCGGTTTGTCTGGGAGCTAAAAGAGACTTGAGACTGAATTATTAAAGCTTGCTGAAGCTTCACTCATAGAGAACCAGCAGACCACTGAGAGACCACAACACACACACACACACACACACACACACACACACACACACACACACACACACACACACACACACACACACACACACACACACACACACACACACACACACACACACACACACACACACACACACACACACACACACACTGAGAGGGCAGCCCAATCTAATACCTACAGGGTACTGTACTCACAATCGCTACACATGAAGAATGTTGACTGCTCATGCTGAGCAAAGCTGGTGGATTTCACTGTTTGCTACTGCAGATGGACTGCTGTAGCCTTTCAAACATCCAGCTATAGGCTACTATTACTACAGCTCACCACAGCAGAAAGAAATATCATCTCACCTCACATATTTGCAGCTCGCAGTCTGAACCCGACTCCTGAGTCAGACAAGATTTATGAAGAGCTACTACTGCCTTGCACCCTACAACCTTTTTAAAGATTCATTCTGATGACATTTTTGTTTTATTAGATAAACAGTGGATGGATAAATTAAAGACAAAAGAGAGCAGGGTTGCAACCTAGCTGTGTAATAATGGGTAGAGTGACACATCATTAATTAATGAATTTGAATGTGAAACGATGAAGCATGTGGGAGCTTAAAGAAAGGTAACAATGGGAGATTTAACACAGAGAAACTATGCACCTTTCTATACATGTTATGCTGCAAAGCCAGAAGAAACAGAATTTCAAGCTTCTCGAAAATTACGTATTAATAATTGCCTTTCCTCAAAGATCTTATGTGTGCATAATGATTCTTCATAGTGTGGTTTGTGTGTGGACAGCAGAAGTGTGGCTAAGTTTGTCATCTGTAATATTTTGCCATGTTTCGAGTCATTCCTCTCAGTAGTCATGGTTACGTTGGCTTTTGCTTTGCTAGTTAACTTTACTGAACAACACAGCCTGGCCTTTGAGAGTGTGGAGGCAGATTTCATGACACAATTCAATACAAACAATTCAAAACATCTCTGCAGAGTTGGTATTTCCAGTTGACACTGACATAATGTTTGCTCACAGCACAGTGGTACTAATAGAGCTATGTTTTTATGAATGATTTTATATAGTGTCATCAATTCATGACGCTTTGCCAATTCAGTGAGTTTTTATGATCAAACACCTAAGTCAGTAGTTTTGTATTTTCCCTAGGATAACATGTTACCATCGGGAGAGAATAGACTCTTCTGTGCTGTAAACATACAGCTGGATAGAGCAGTTACTACAACAGTGTGTTAGTACATTTTACCAGGTGAGAAAATGTGAGCACAGAGAGAATGAATCGATGGTTTACCATGCCCAGTGGTTTAATTAAACTGCTAAAATGAAGCTCATAGCATACATCTAAGCAGGAACATAACATCATTTGTCACATGTAGATGAGCTGATGATGCCCGACTCTGTTATTTGCTTGCCATGTTGGCCACAGCTTCATTCCAGGCTGGTAATGCCCAGCCTTCACCCAAACTTTATTCAAGCTTATTAAGTTATTAAGTGGACTATCCATTCATCTATGATAGTCTGACCCTTGCAACCTGTATTTTTACTATCTAGTGTTTTTGTTGCCATATACACTGAACAACAGTTTAATGTGTTCCTGCTGTGAGAGAAGAGTGAATACAGATGAAGCACACTAGAACAAACTAGGGTGATAACATTGCAATATTTTTTAAAATGTTCTTTTATAGATTTTTTCTGACATAGACACCTTTATTAGCAGTAGAGAGACAGGAAATCATGGGAAAGAGGGCGGGGTGTGACATGCAGCAACGGTCCTCCGGCCGGGATTCGAACCGTGGTCCGCTGCGTATGTGGCACTCGACCACCTGCGCGCCACATTGCAATATTTTTGTGTTATATTGCGAAACACTATATTATTGATATTTTGAAATCACCTCTAAACTACTAGACAAACTGCTGTTACCATAAAGTTAAATAAAGTTAAAGTACTATTACAAGAGTTAAGCTGGTCCTGGCTCCTGGGCTGGAGTGTTGATGTAGTTCCTGTCGTTAACAACAACAATAATTAGCTCGTCAAATATAAAAAACACATGCCTCACCTCACCTATATATGTTGCACATGCTCACCCGCCCATGCAGAACACTCTCCTGAGCGAGTGTGTGCGACGTATGTATGTGAATTATTTTCTTTTTGTGTCTGTGAGAGGGAGGGAGCGAGAAATCGAAACACCAAAACGAGCCTCCTGCTGACCACTTAAAAAATCTGAGCAGAACAAGTGACAATATATCGAGTATGTATCGCCCACCGTTAGTACAGACATATTAAGCTAAGTTAGTAACAATGCATGTATAAGTGGTGAACTGAATCGAGTGATAAGTTTGGCTTTCTATATTGGTATTATTCATCACAGAATGTTTACAAAATTACCTGTAAAGTATTTCACACCTCCAGGCACTCGTTTTATTGTTCTTTGTGACAAATGCCACCAATCTGCTGTGCCAGGAAGGACTAAACAAATGTGTTCAATTATTTGTTAATGCTAATTTATCAAGGTCTAGTACAGTGCTGTCCACATGAATACTGGAGCTGAGCAGAGGCAGACATTGCATTTCCTTGTCTTTCTTTATGTTATATTTGTAGTTTGTTGGTGCAATCCTTGTGAATTATGTGTACTGGCTATGTTATCATTATTAGGGATGGGTATCACTCATCAGCCCAGTTGTTTCAGTACTAATATCATTTCTTTACATTATTCATTACATTACATTCAGTCATTACATTACTTAAAAAAAAAAGAAAGACATTATTTTTATATTATATTTCAAATGTAACAAAATATTGTCTCCAGAGCAGTAATGTTTACCTCAGAAAGTCACTATATAAACTCAATATCTCACTGGAAACAAACCTTAATGTCAACAAAGTAAATAACAAGACGGATCAGTCAGACATCATAATACTGAGTGAGGTTTAAAAAGTGAAAGATTTCTGTGTTATTCATTCTATCAGCCATTCATCCTGTCCTGTCCTCCTCCCCCTGCTGCTGATGTGGATTCATTACCTGTGGGTACAGCTGGAGAGGGAGGGCGGCTGCCATCTCAGTCAGTAGCTAAGTTTACAAGAATTTCCCACATTTTTATATCGTAAATGGACTGCATTTATTTGGCGCCTGCCTTCTTCCGAGTATTCACTACACTACAAGCCACATTCGTCCATTTACACACATTCATATTCTGATGGCAGGCTGCCATGCAAGGTGCCTGCTCATCAGGAGGAGCTAATCATTCACAGCAACATTCACACACCGATGGCACAGCCTTCAGGAGCAATTTGGGGTTCAGTATCTCGCCCAAGGAAACTTCAACATGTGGACTGGAGGAGCCAAGAATTGAACCACTGATCTTCCAATTAGTGGATGGCTTGCTCTACCTCCTGAACCACAGCCTCCCTGATATATACATTACAAACTAAGCCCAAACAATTAGGTTACATACAGACAGCTTTCATTTTAGCTTGTTTGAAACACTATACTAGTAGCTTAACATGCTACTTCTAAATTCAGAACTGGATTTTAGGGGCTATCCCTAATCATAATTATTAGCTGGGATCCGAGCCGTCAGTTAAAGCTTGGCCACACAATGAGTAACACTTGTCTAGTATAAGGTAAAATCCTGTCAGCAGCCAGGTCCGTCACAACTTCTATCTGCATTTACTATTCACCATCATTTCCTAGGCTAGGGAGATTGCAGCTAATCTATTCTTGCAAGCCAGTGGCAAGCTGCAGCATTATCTGCTGTGTGTGGCAGCCTCCATTGACTGCTGCTAGTCAAGCTGGTATTCATTATCAAGCAGGTAATAACACAGAGCACTGGGTCTAACTCAACCGGCAGTGGACTCATTAATATAAACAGGACCCTAAACCCAAACTTAATTTACTTGAAAGCCTCTTTGGAGACGGGGGTTCAGTGAATAGCCTTCCACTGAGTGTGTGTATGTGTGTGTGTCTGTCTGCCTGCGTCTGCGTGTGTGTGCCTCTGCGTGCATTTGAGTGCATGTCTAAGAAAGGTATTAATCATTCCTCTGCCACAGCCCAACACACCAATACACAAACTGTGTTGAGTGTGTGTGCATATGCATTACAAAGCTCCAATTAGATAGCTGATCAGTGGTGTATATTTAAGTAGTCACTCATCTTTTTCCCCTCCCCACCCCCACTTATATCTTTGCCATTAATGAGTCCAATTAGCACATGCAAATATTTATTTCTAACCAGCATTTGTGATTTATCACACTGTTCACTCTTTAAAACAAACAGTCTGAGTCATGCGTGTGTGCGTGTGTGCTCATTTGTGTGTGTGTGTGTTTCCTCTCTTTATTCATGAAGTCACGTCAGCTCATTAAGCCCTCCTGTAGAGTAAGATCATCAGCAATGCGGCGAGAGGAATCAAAAGACATCGTAAAGAGGAGGAGAAGGAACATCACAATATTCTTCACCGCAATGTTCAGCTATGCAGACACACAAACACTCCCTTGTATCAGTCATTGATTTAGGGTGTGCGACTGTAATGGGTACCACTCCACCACCATCAGATTGATGACACCCAGACATCGCAGGCTCTGAGAGGAGGAGGGAGAAGGAAGGAGGAGGAGGGGGAGGAAGGAGTAGATTAAATAGAGGGAAACAGATATGCTCTTTTGGGGAGTTATTGCTGAGAGGTGCTTAAACGTGCTGCACATAGCATTTTTAAAATATCAATATATAATTGGCAAATGTGTTATACCTTGGTAGAATAGACATAAATAAATGGTTGCTATTTCCTTTAAATCTTTGCTTCCTTCTTTGATACCTCCTTTATGCTTGGAAGCTGTTAATTTCTTGCAAAGTCTTGATCGAGTCTTAAAAATGACTAGAAGCCAGTAGAGGTCAGGGGTCTTCTTGGTGGCAGCAGTCTTTGTCAACAAAAAGACATTACATATAATTCTTGCTACATTTTTGCCAGATGGAAATAATTTGGGAAAAATCTTTGGAGAAGAGAAAATCTTGATCAACACACTGTGCTGTTGTGCCAATCCATTTTTTGACAAGAGAGCGAGCATGTGGGAGTTGGATGGAGCCCCAAATCAAACATTATTATATTCAAGAGTGTGTACCAATTACTTTTTATGATTATCTTTGACCTGTAGGTGGGTGTGATGGACGGGAATTGGTTTCTCATGTCCTGCCATGAATGTGTGTGTACAGTGTATATGTTTGCATGTATATATGTATGCATATACTCTAATCTGAAGACTGCAGCATGATCATCTACTATGTTTTATTCATCTGGGAGTCTGTCACTAGATAATGGAAAAAGACGATGCATGTGTCCGTGTATGTGTGTGTGTTGCTGCTCGCTCTCTGACCCTGTTAACTCTGATTAGCCATGTAGATAGCTGCTCTGTAAGCTGACAGTAGAAGAAGAATAAGTAACACAGTAGCAGAGGAGTGTAAGCCGAAGGAAAACAGGAGGAGGATAGTGGGACTGTGATGTTTATAGATTTAGTGAAGTGATTTCAATGAAGTGCACAAACACAGGCTTTCAGTGTTTGTATATTGTGCACATGGAGCTTGTGACAATGATGGTGAAATAGATGGAGCTGTAAAAGATGCTGCTCATTTCTGTTGAATTCAATCACCAAAGTCCTTTAAACGGAGCTGCTGCTGCATGAATTCATGTCAAGAAGTGCTGCACTACAATCCATTAAAAGACTTTAAAACCCTGCTTTTGTTACTTTATGACCTTTTCTATTGTAGGTCTAAAGTGCCATATTTCTACCTCTAAGCTGAATAGTTATACTTACTAGTAACATACTCTTTATTACCATTTACAGACAGTGACTTGGTTAATTGGAGGTCCCCTTTATTAATGACTTATTATTGATTATAACTGCAGACTTGACAATGGCTTGTTTTAAAGAAAGTCAGGGGTGTTGTGCTTTCTCACTTTAAAATCTATCATATATCTTAAATTGCAAGCGTTCATATATCTGACTATAAAGGAACAACTGTGTATCCCTCGGTCTGTATCACTCTCTGTCTGGATCTCCACAACCGTTCATACGATTGACTTCACACATGGCGGGTGTATTTCTGGGGACCCAAGGAAGTGCAGTGTTATATTTGGTGCAATTTGGACACGCAACATTTAATATTAATACACTTTGAATAAACAAGCGAACAGCGCTCTGTTGAGAAGCGGGGCGGGGCTTCAGGCATCTGCAGTGGAGATGACTGTCATGAGCACAGCTGGAGATCAGAGCTGCACAGCGAGTCAGAGAAAAGTATTTTCACATGGCCTGCTTGGACACGCGACACGTTTTAATATTAATAAGCAAGTGAACAGCGAGCTGCTCAGCTGTGTGCAGCTGTGTCTGAGTGTAGAGTATGCTGTCCAGGAGTAAAAAGAGCAGTGACCGACCTCCACTGCTTGAATGAAGCATTTTTTCTGAATCTGGAAATGAGTTTAGATCAGTGTGAGTGGATTTGATGATTTGAAAACTGCTTAGGACATAAGTGGAAATGGCGAAAGGACATGCGTAACAGTCAAATAAGAAAAAAAATATTCTAGAGTCTAAGTGTTCATTAAACCCTGCATGAGTTGTTTTCACCAAAGCATTTGTTTCTGATGTTTGTGGGTTTTTTTGCTCCATAATAATAAAACCATAAGCATGAGCACAGCCAGAGATCAGAGCTGTGCAGCCACTAAGAGACACGTTTTTTAAGTATTAATTTAGTAGAGGCCAAGCAGGCGGCCAGTTCTGAACAGGCACGTTTTGAAAGGGGACTGCTCTCATTTTTAATAAATAGATTTTGGTCAGGATGCCCTGCAGCTCTTGGCATGATTTCAAAAACTAGCTTAAAGGACAAAGAGGGTTCTGCTGGAGAAGGATATATACTTTTCAATTATTAACCACTTATTAAACCATTAGTCCCAACTTCTAATCACTTGATTATGTATGATTATGTTAGCAAGTTCTGGTTTTACATTTCACATGTAATTTACACACTTGTGCCTGTGACTGAGCTGTTTTTCAGTATTGCTTCTTATTCAAATGACTTATTTCCTTGAGGAGACTGAGTTCATCCTTGGCATCACAACAGGACTCACAAATAGATATTGCTCTGATAAACACTTAGTCTTAAGAGCTGAATTTGCATAATTACATTAATTTGCAGGAGGATAATAATGTGGAGAGTCATAATCCTATCAGTGTAACTCAACTCTAATGTTATTTTTTCGAGGATATCCTCCACAGATAACATTTTTGTCAGTGTAATGCTTAGCCAAACACTTTTTTTCCCTTTTTAAAAAAAAATCGTGTGTGTTCTTCGAGTGTTTGCTGTGTGAGGCTTTTTCATGTATGAATGAAACTGTGTGAGCTTCCATCAGCAGAGACGGACAGCAACATTTACCTTTTGATCTCCTAACCGGTGTTTGCTGACTAAACCAGAGGAAGATTTTTTTTTTTTCAATTATTTCTCAACTTCAGCATTCAAATACTGCACCTCATCCACTTCCTCACCCATCACTCCCCTCACCTTACCCCTGCCAGCCTGCAGCACCCCCCCCAGCCCCCCTTTTTCTCTGTCGCTCAGCAACCATCCGTAATTAATGAGCTTTTACAGTTCGATCTGATCTGTCTCACGATTGGACACGTCTGATAAGCCGAATGGAATATACACAGGCCTGCCCCTCTCTGCTCAGCACTGCTTGGAAATATAATTACTTGAGAATGAATACACACTCACACACACACACACACACACACACACACACACACACACACACACACACACACACACACACACACACACACACACACACTTAGACACACACACACACACACACTTAGACACACACACACACACACACACACACACACACAGGCTGCGTAAGCCCAGGTTAATACCAATCTTTTTCCTCTTCTCTGCACTAATTAGAAATGAACAGACGAGAGTCATTTGTTTGGAAGTTGAATGCACTGTGCACTTGTTGTCGCTATTCAGAGACTCAGAAACTTTAGATAATTAAATCTATTTAATGATACGCTTTAGTGAGCGTATGTGTGTATGTTAATGACATGCTCTGATGCTCCTAATGAGCGTGTGACAGTAGCAGGGAGATGGAACAGAATTCCACATCTAAATGCTGTTCAGCCAGTCATTACTTATACGTAATCTCCTCTCCACCGAATGACAGTTAACACAATCGCTTATCAATCTGCCCCTATGGCCACACTCGACAGCTGTCAATAGACTGCTCAAGTGGCTCTTTACAACAACTCCATCACCAGGAAACAGGAGGAAACGATTCATGACAAAACTAATTTCCTGGCTGTAATGATGTTCTAATACACCATGTGTATCCTGCTGTATAGATCTGTGGGAAGTCACAATATATCCGCTCTACAGTGAAGGATGATGTAGGTGCTTGTGTGTTTCCTTACAGCTTTGACACAGTGAGCATGTAAGGGCATAAGCACATCCTTTACAGGCACTCATTTAGTGTGGAGTGAAGCAGCACAGTCAGGTTTATTGCTGTGGCCATAGCAACAGCCATGAGTGGAGATGGAGATGACATTTTTTTTAGTGGTGATGCACTGAATGTCCTTGTTGAGATGAGAGAGAGAGAGAAGGAGGGCGAGGGATGAAAATGCAGACAGACTGAGGGATAGAGAGACGGGAGGGTTGAAGAGGACTAGAAGAAATTTTAAAGAAGACTGAGTGATGGTTTTCTTTCATATCCTTTCAGCTGTTTGTTGAACAAGCTGGCGGAGCTCTGTGACACACTCCTCATGAGTTTGTCATTTTCTTCTCTGCTCCCTTAAACAGTCATGTTGAAACAACACATCTTAAAACATAATTGTATAATGGAGACATAAGCGTGAGTCTGTGGCACATCATTGTTATGTTTTTCTTTTTTTTTTTGCTTACCAGGCTTAAGTTAATTATTCCCAACATCTCTCCAATCTAAGCCTGTCTGGTTCAGTTACTGCAGCTTCCTTCTCGTTCCCGAGTTGCTCTTTTCTCCCAATGGGCGACGCTCCACTTGACTTCCCCTCCCACTGTTTATGTGTTCATCTCTTCCTTCTCCCCTGCGCGGGTGTCTGTATGTGTAGTCTCTATGTGGCTAATCTGTGTGTTAGGGAGGGCTGAATAAGCCTGTCTTTGTCAGGGCATTAGGTTTGGAGAGGATGAATACATTAAATGATAAATGGTGGCGGTGTGTGGATTTGGATTCATCTGAGTGCCATCACCTCTCTTCCATTTCTGTGTCCCCTGCTGTCTTGAGGAGGGAAATGTGCATTTATGTTGTGCATTTGTGTGTTAAAGGGTCATTTCATTATTGGTATCCGGTCATGTGGACAGTTTCATTTTCACGTGCCAGCGATTGTTCTCTGAACTAGGGCTACTAATGATGAATTACATTGATTAATCTGCTGATTGTTTTCTTGATTAATTATTCGGTCTATGAAATGTCAGAAAATATTGCAAAATGACTAATACAGTTAGAGGTGACATCTTCAAATGTCTTACTTTGTCCGAACATTGGTCCAAAACTCAAAGATATTCAGTTTACTATCATGTTGGACAAACAAAAGCATAAAATCATCACATTTTAGAGGAGGTGGCATTTTTAGTCATTTGTAGTCATTTTAAATAACTCTTTAAAATGAATATTCAATTTTCACAATGGTAATGGATGAGCTTTCTGTCCACTGACTAATCTTTGCAGCTCCGCTGTGGTCCGTTTTCATAGGGATTGTTTCCTCAGTGGAAAATAGTGCTGTCATATGAAAACTTCTCAGTGCCTTTGGAAACAAAAGTTTCTTGTGAATCTTTTAAAATTATTTTTCTGTGGTTTTAGCACCACAATCCAAATTGCAGTCACCTCAACTGTTCTGCCATGGAGGCAGAAATCACAGAGATGGATAACTCTAAATGTCAGTTTTAGTTTTGGTTTTATTTGCTATCTGCGAGTGTTGATGCCAGCAGGGTAGGGTGGCCAAACATGCACCACAAAGAGCCAACAATGATCTGGTTTTCACTTTAATGAAACACTGATCAGCTTTCCTTCAAGAAGTGGGGAAGAATTCATCAGTGAAATAACCTGCAGAGGTGATCAGCTGCAGCACAGAACATACAATTAATTGAACATTTGATGGTTGGTTGCATGCTCATA